>NW_026055211.1:0-115730 GCF_022829205.1 Neoarthrinium moseri | reverse complement strand
ACCCCGTTAGCATCAACTCCTAGCACCCTTGTATTTTATTTGATTTACCTTAGCGAAGTATAGTCCTTACACGCACAAGGAATTGTCCTGTTTATAATTTCCTATGAATACAATCTCGTACTTCTTGTAAAAGTCCTCGGAATCCGAATTGGTGGGAATGGTTGGAATGTAATGAATAGGACAACACAGAGTAATATTTAATGGGGCAAATACAAGTCCTGAAAAGGATATCCGAACACTATACTTTGATACACATCGGATCTGCATTAAGTCTGAAATCTGATGCTTTAGAGACTACTCTCGTACTGATATCTAAAAGATCGATTCACATGACTTATGGTGTAACGCATGAACCCGCTAGCTACCGGCCGAGCTTAAACTCCAAAGGAGAACTCCATACAACGGTAGTAAGCTTCCTAATTTCCACTCTAGCTGCAAAAATTATATTTCAGCTCTTGCTATATCGGAATCATTTTTAAAATGAGTTCCTTCAAATACATACCAAGATCCAACACAAAAAGCTTACTCTACCTCTGGAGCGGCCATAGGAGCAAGACTCTGGCGCTTCTAGAACGCCATCAGTCAGGCTGTGAAATAAACCAGTGTACATGAGCATCAAGTTACCCACTACTTTCCGTCAGCAAGAGCTAGCCACCACGAGACTAGACGTGTTGCTTACAACTTCTTTAGGAGCAGCCATGGGGGCAAGACTCTGGCGCTGCTACAGCGTTAGCATTGAAATCGAAATGTTGGGTCAAGTAGCGTCTTACTTTCTATAGACAAGTTAGTGGCATGTTGCGCGCGGTATTACCAAGACATTGTACTTACCCACTAGCGAACCTTCGTGTCAGAAAGCCTAGAATTAGCATATTTAAATTTCGTACGAGTGACTCACGACCTGCCCAAAACTTTGAATTAGTCTACTAGAATGAGCTTTAGTTGACTGACTCACCGCATCACCCTGCACTTCGGGGACAGCGCTGGCCACTCCCAAGAGAAACAGAATAGAGATGAACTTCATGTTATCGGAAGACTTAAGTAAAGTGAAGTGAAGAATAGATGAATTGGTTCTGTCAGTCTACTAAGGCATGTAGGAGTAAATTGAGGCTAGGACGGTTTTTTCTTGTTTCATTTATGGACTTATTTCACACACCTATCCACATCGTTGTTCGGAGCTTAAACTCTTTTAAGGATAGTGTTGCAATCACCGAGGTTTACGGCTTCTAAAGCGCCTTCGGTAGATTAGACGTCTTGCTCGTTCCAGAGAACCTCGGAAGTTGTAGGTTGGGCCGTTGCTAAGTTCCGTGAACGACGCAGAATAAGCTGCAGTAGCCCGTACAGGACTCATCATTGTTGAAAGTATCTCCACAGGGTATGACAAACTGCCGGAAGTAGTTTCAACTTAGTCTACATACAAGCAGCGAGGTAGTGATTCAGACTCTCATCAATTGGAGAGCGCCTTCGGTTATTGGTGACTTTGTTGTTTACCAGAATTCTTGCCCATCCGACTTGCCACTATTCATTCGTTAACCGGGTGTTGCTTGGTTATCATGCTGGAGAATCATTCATTGGCTATATTAGCCAGAATCACAATTCTCGTTTTTTTTCTTGACGAGAACTTCATTGTGTAGGGAGTCTGTTCCGCCTGAGGTGACACTTGTTACGGCATGGTATCCTCATCCGGGCTACAGCCCGAAGTATCCTGATCAAGCTTCTTATCGCAATGCGATTCAGAACTTCCTGACACGTGTGCTCACACCCATCGTTGTCTTTGCACCTACTTCTGAAAATGAGTTTCTACTCTCGTCAAGACCTGACAAAGGCCCCATGTTTATCAACAATACCTTCGAAACCATATGGGACGTCCCCGAGGTCTCGCCATTAGTCGATACTTTCCATACCACCCAGCGCGAGTTAGCGAGGATTCAGCATGGTCCAGAACATTTGAGAGATACCCCCCATTCATATGGAGTGTGGAACGCAAAGACAGCCTTCCTGCGTTCCGTTGTGCTTGCAAACCCTTTCGGATCTGAATACTTTTTCTGGCATGACATTGCCGGCCGCCTGCCGTACAACGGTTCTTTAGGCACCTGGCCAGACGTGTCACGCGTTCGAGATTCCTTGTCTGTTCAAAATAACAATGACACAATTCTTGTGGTGGCTCGGGAATGGCGACCTCCCATCACTGTAGCCTTATCGAAAGAGATTGCTCCATTGACACGCACAATAGCTGGCAAGTGTATGTTTTGAATCTTGGCATTAACATCACTGACTAATATCAGGGGTATTTTTTGGCGGGACCGAATCCGCCATTGTTTCATTCGCTGAAGTGTACTACTATATGCTTTATTATTACGCATCACTAGGCCAATTTGTTGGGATTGATGAACAGATAATGTTGGCCTTTGCGATGCTGTTCCCACAGAAAATAGCTTGCATACCTTCGTTCTTGTATCGTGATGTAACATCCAGAACGCAGGATCACATCTGGTATTATCTGGATTTTCTAGCTACGCCTGACCCAGGCCAAGAATTTCCATTGCCGCTAGCCAGACGCTACAGCAGCATTCCTGAAGATGATATATTTACTCTAGTACAAGAGTCCATTAAAGGATAGGAGACTTGGTTATTGTTAAGCGCTGTCTGATGCGAATGGTTGCTATGGTAGTATACGAGAGGTGAGGGGTGGTCCGCCCCATGTGTCAATGGCAAACGATACAGCAGTGGAGGGAGCTTTTCGCTCTTTTCCTGTCTAGCTTGAGATTTTCGCAATATTATAGAATTTGCGGCAGAGCCTCAATTCGCCTGTGCTGCTGTGATATTTTATAAACAATCATCGCTTCAATCATGGACCTCAGCTCCGTAGTGGCTGATTCTCTCTTGGCCTCTTCGTTGTTCCTTGCTCGGGATTGGCCAGTATGAGGCCATGTCCTTGAGTGCCTAAGCGTTTCGCCTGTCCCGCTCACCCCCAAATAGTATGTCTTGGTATTCACCACAAATATCATCCCACCGTATTGAATGTCCAGCATCCGTCGAAATCCATGAACTGCAACACCCTTTCTTCTTGCTTGTTAGTTCTCTCCCCCATCCTGTCCACCACTGCAAACGCCACCACTCTTCAACTTTGGTCTTGTTGCCGTTATGATGTAATGCCACAGGGATGGTTCGAGAATGGAAATCGGTAAACAGCTGTACGCTGCGCCAGTTCAAGCCGGGGTTCTGCTCTTTGACACCATCCAAGCTTGTGTCCTCTAGGTCTTCGAATGGCGGCGTCGTGTTGTCCAAGTCTACCGGAAAGGAGAAATGTTCGTGATAAATATCTGCTGTTCCATGTAATCGGTCCTCCTTTTCTACTTCAGCAGCATTGTCATGCACTACCGGCGAGAGATCTTCTGTAGCACTGTTCAGCGACTGAAAGATCTCACTGCCAGAGTCCACACCGACATGGTAGTCCACATGTTCGACGGGAAGGTTGACGGCGACAAAGTCGTCTTCGGAAAAAGACTCGTTAAATCCAAACAACCACTCCCGGCTTCCACGCAGCTGTTGCCGTCCAAGTTCCTGCATGCCGTAGATATAGCTGAAGTACTCCTGATCACCTCCCCACCCGTAGTACGACAGCCATAGTGAGTGTGCCCATTCATATAGCACTCGCATGTCATGTACGGGGCCTATAACAGTACCAGAGTTCAGCCACCGCGGGCGATTGGTCTCGACAGATGTGTCCGTATTGTGGCCATACGCATCGGCGCGTAGTCTCGAACCTGGTACTGCGTAGCACGCAGGATGGCGGTGGCTCAGGGGCCAGCAGTACTTTTCCGCACCCATAATGATGCTCTGCATTAGCCCGTGCTGTCGCACCGCTTCTAACCCATGCTGCGTAATAAGTTGCATGTTGACGCGCTGATTGATTGCACGATAACGAGAGAGGAGGATCTTGGGTGGCAGCTGGAATACAACGTCGAAAGCGTCCGTCATTACAATGATGTCCTCGTCAGCTTCAGGAGGCAATGACCGTAGGTATTTGAGGACCCCCCAGATCTTCCCAGTCACTATATCATAGCCATTCATGCCTACGTCGCCCTCTTTGAGTCCCCAATTGACCAGAACAGGCTGCGGATAATCAGTAAGTAGTGCGGAGGTCAGCGTTCGGCATAGCGCTCCCTTAGCCTCATTGGCTGGTAGGAGGAGATGTATGTGCGGTATGGACTCTTTCTTGCGCAAATGCAATAAAGCTGGTGAGCGCCCCTACCAGGACCCGTAATAAACTACGTATTAGTGTTTTTGTTCTTCTTGTTTCTAGCAATAGTATGGAAGAAGAAAAAAAGGATCAAAAGACAAGTTTCAATGTGCAAAGGTAGGGAGATCGGGAGTAACGGAGCAAACCTCGGTGTAATATTTCCTTACTAAAATAAAGTACATCAACAGTAGGAGGCAGGTGGTACGGAGGAACCGATAAAAACGAGACATTGGCAGCTAGATTATCATAGGCTGTTATCAAAGCGGTCAGTAAGCAAGTCTCCGGTGTCGCACTGCTGCTCCAGTTCTGAGATATCCTTGGGTTGTACAGTGGAGAACTTGGGTTTAGAAAAAGATTTATGAAAGGACGGTCAATTAAATGAAGCCAACAACAAGACTTTATAAGCAAAGGAGAGGCTTGGCAAAAGGTTCATTTCGAAAATTGCTAATAGCGTAGTTCACCCTTAAGTGGTCCAAGCCCCAAGTGAGCCACTTAAGGCTTCTTCGAGCGGACAGTTTGCTATGTAAGGTACTTGGAAACTGTCAAGGCCAGTAACAATCTCGAGGCCCCCCTGTCCTTCCCTTTCTTTCTATTTTTTTATGGTTGTTGTTGGGGGAAGAGAGAAGGGGGTTGGGGTTGGGGGGCGCGGATCCAGGCTTCGGTATTTCGATGGTAGAAGTACTGTTACCCAACTTTCATTCCAGGTTTCTTGACCGCAAGGAGCCACAAAGTAACGAGGGTGACTGATCGCATTACGTAGGTGCATCAATTCCATAGAAGGGGAGAGTTTGCAAGCAGAACGTAAAACCCCCCTAATTAGACTTAGCCTTGTTAGGTTTGGTCTATGCGCGCGTGTGTTCAAACTTTGAAAATCTTGGGCACTCACATTACACATCATTTTGCCTAAGAAATTACTTCCTTTACTATAGAAATCAGTTTTCCTAGTTTGATATAAATTTCAGGACTTATAATCCATTTCATCCTCCATTATGATCTCGAGTCGAATTAAGGTCTTTATAGGCCATTAGTTGCTGATTTGCGGCCTGGCCGTCGGGCTTTTAGTAATCCCCGGGCCACACATTCTTAATTTCCCGATCTCAACAACCCTTGCTCGTTGTATTATGTCTGCATCCTCTCGTAAGGCCCC
This sequence comes from Neoarthrinium moseri, assembly GCF_022829205.1. Lineage (NCBI taxonomy): Eukaryota > Fungi > Ascomycota > Sordariomycetes > Amphisphaeriales > Apiosporaceae > Neoarthrinium > Neoarthrinium moseri. The sequence goes on along the minus strand of NW_026055211.1, from coordinate 110,343 downwards.
ATGCTGCTTTATGAGTATTACTTGAACATGATTGGAAATTTAACTCTTCCTCTGTGAACAGTAAACTTTCGCATAGCCGGCAGATCCGAGCGTACCGCAACTTAAACTTAGTATTCCGCACACTTCACGATATGCCAGGGCTCTTCCGGCAGTCCCGTGACTCAGTTGCCGTAGAAATCTGCCTATTTTTGGCATTACATCTGCCGGGCGAAGTCCGTCTCTTGCCAGTCACACTACTTGATGCGGTCCACATTCTGACTAAAAGTAACCTTAAGCTATGGCGGTAACGTCTTGGATTCGGTACTCTCTGCAGCAGGATATCTGACCATTCAAGAGATTTCTCCTTGGTCTTGTATCATTGGCCCAGACATGTATTTAGGCGAAATCAGTCAATCCCGCCTTGCAGCTTGTCTCTGCGGTCTTTTGCAAACGCCCCGAAAGTACATGTAGCTTTATCTATGCTTGTTTCTCGGCATCGTGCAGCCAAAAGCTGGCTTGTTTCCATCAGCCATCCTGATTGGGAGCTCTCTGAGTAAGATCATGTTGTCGCGTGGTTGGCCTGGTACTCCGTTGCTGAGGTTTGGCGCCTAGTCGGATGATTTAAAATTCACCGGATGGAGCTCCGGAAGCAAGTACCGTTTCAAGACAAAGATTTAGAGTTTATGGTATAGATATTTCAAGCCTTGGCGCATCCGCGCCAAAGATCTGGTCTCTACAGCCTATGCAGAGGTCTCCGCAACTGGCATCTGACATCTATGGAATAGACCAGCTCTTACTTATATCCAAGTGAAGGGTGCCTTACTCGTCGTCCAAGTTTTCATTCGGTGTGTACACCTAGCAATATGTCTGAGCACCCTTCCCTCGGAGTCCATGATAGATCCAAGATGGAACTTGCAATGTGGGCAAATGATGAGCCCGGTGAAAGCGATATCTCAAAGTCGACACAACAACCAAACTTCAATGCCTGCGATCAATGCTACCGTCGGAAGGTCGGCTGCTCTCGTGAAAAACCTTCATGTGATCGTTGTAATCAGGCCGGCAGGCATTGTACCTACAGCTTAGCTCGACCTTCCGGGAGACCCAGGAAATCTAACCTCGAAAAACGAGTAGGCTTGAAACGTCGCGCTGGTGATTCTCACAAGTTTGATTCGAATATCTCACAATACCACAATGATGCCAGTACGTTCAGTGTCTCCGCATAAAGCTCCTTGAAGACAAATCATTTGACCGCTGGACTCAGTGCGAAAAACTCCATGTTCAATTGAACGCATGGATTTATCGGACCCGAATCCACATCCTTACCCACAAGAGCCTAATGTCAATATACTTCTCGACCCAGCACTTTGCTCTGAGCCGTTTGTTCTGGACATGACTTCTGACGACCGACGAATACGACTGGAGGCCGATTTGATTAATGGCCAATCCGGCGACGTTCCACAATGTCGGAACTCTGTTGCAAATTTGCCACGGAGTAGTGGGTTCCGTCGAAAAGAAAACGCCGCGACTTGCGAATTTGGTGCTTCGCAATTACAAAGCCCAGAACGCAGTGGGCAATCACAGCCACAACCGACAAAATCAACAATGACCGACAATGCGCTGTTGTTTGATCAAGAAGGCCATGAAAATATTGATCCTTTGCAATCTCACATATATGATCTTGATTCTTCATCAGTTAGCGCAAGTGGGGATGAGGGTTGTCTATGCCAATTCGATATCTTTAGGCTACTGAGCTGGAAATTGGAATTGTCGCGAGCCAAGTTGAGCACTGACGCTCTTCTCAGTGCTCTCAATGAAATCGCGGAGCGTCTTGTTATGTGCGAAGAAAATCACGATACTATGTTCTTCATTGTGCTCTTGATACTCTATCAAGAAGTGGATCAATGCATTGTGCACAATGAGAACACTACAGGGAAATCTCGATCTGCAGCTGACGGAACACCTTATTCCGCGTTAATATATGAGGGCTCAGACAGAGAGGTCGGCAGCACTCCTAGAATGCTAGAGGTGAATGGCCCTGCGATCATGCGTTCTTCGAAGAAGCGCATCTCTGAAAATTCAAGTCGCAGCCAAGACATCGGAGGGGTCTTCTTGAAGGCCTTTGTCATCTTATCAACCATCGCAGCTACGTTACCTCACAGGTCTAATGCAACTTCTAACAGTCCTACTAGCAGAGGAAGGTGGAAGGATTATGCCGACCAACTGCGACAGCAGTACGAGAGTTATTTGAGTTATACTCCTTGATATATAGGTCACATCATAGGTGAAGTGGATCAAGTGATGTGTGTTTCAGATCCTAGAAGGGCGTAAGCTACTCGTGAATAGTGATACATGATCTCGCGTTTGTAGCATACCCAGTTTTCGTTGTGACTAGGTTGGTCACCTAATCCAGGGAAATTACAATGGTGCTGGAGTTCAAGGCTCTCGTGCTGAAGACTGATCTGTCTAACGTAGTTAAGAAGGCTCAATTTATACAGCACCTCAAGGAAAATTTATTTTGAATTGGAGAGGTGCACCTGGGCCAAATTCACCAAGTAACACAACCTTCCCCAACGTAGCCCTCCTCGTTAGTACCGACGAGTAAGACATGCATTGTACGTTTTGTAAGATAAACAGACAAATCGACGTTGACCAAACTAGGTAAGGGTGGATTAAGGAGGAAAATTGCGATGAAACATTAAAATCTTCGAAAAAAAAAGGAGAAATGAATAAATAGAACGCAAATGATGTAGCTATAAACAGAGCCACAGCTTGCTAAGCCATAATTCTATACCGCGTCTCACCAAACCGAGCTCAATACCCAACGGGCCATTGTTACGTCCGACGATTACGATGACTTTGGCGATCTCGTCCCCAAGTGCGTGCGCATTAACTCGGAACTTTACAACATCGCAGGGCGCACTGGGCGCTGTCAGCTCAAGCAGATCCAACATCCGCGACAAGAACGGAAGATTCCGAATGCAGCCTAAGAAGCAAGAATGGATACAATAACTAATTGCGTAACCAATTGCCCCATATCAAACAACGTGGTCAGTCCGTAGGACAACAAATGGAGGGGTCCGGGTGGGTAGTAAACCTCCCACGTACACTGCGGAATTTATCACGTGCTTGGAAACACCGTATCATAGAGGACTAAAAATATACATTTAATAATGAATGATTTAGAATTGATATATTATAGTATATTACTTCATATCAGCGTGAAGAACTTGCTGTATCGCGGGCCATTTCAAGACTAACGAAATATGGGCTCTCTACGTTAGTTTCTTCCCAATCCCCCGAATCCGATGAATTGAGACGTATTCCTTGCAGGTCAAGACGAGTAGCCAGCTCATTTCCCCCCAGCTCCGAAGCCTGGTAGAACAGGGGTCGCTTTTGAGCGTACACATTATAATATCTGTGAGTTAAAGCAATCAAAACGTCGATATGTGCGGAATGAGCGGATGCATCTACAGAGCATCGTTGCCAGTTTCGAGCGAAACGCTCCGATAGTATAAGCACTGCATGTGTTGATAACATGTTGTACACCTGCACCAAGCCATCAAATTTCTCTTCTGATAAAAAAGAGTAAAGAACGCCGCCAGGAACGGCTTCACCTGAGCTGGTGCTCACCCCGAAATAACTCGTCGATACGTAGAGTGCATCGGCATCAGGAGGCACTGGCACCATCGGCTGTTTGATCTCCAAATGAAGCGCATCATCTTCAAGGATTAGGAAAGGCTTAAAGGGACGACGCTGGAGGGCTCGCTCCACAACAAGGCCGTGACTATACGCGCAAGCAAAAACTGGGTCGTTTGGATTATAGACGCCGTATACCGATTCTACATCCAGAAACCCGCTAAGGTTAAGGGACTCTTGCACGGCATTTCGTCGACGGCTGAATTTCGCCACTGTTGTGTTCGGAGTGACGATGTATGTGGGAGTACTCAGTAGGTTGACCGAAGGCTGTCCGTTCGTCGTGGGCATACTGGTGCTGAAAGTCGGACAAGCCCGTACAAATGGGATTTTGCACACAAATACTCACTAGGAAGGATAGTCATGGGAAATTTTTGTTTGATGACAGTACTGCAAGATTGCCGCGATTATGAGGACCCAACCCACAAAAACACGGGATACTGAGAAACTTGTGAACGAGTCGGCACCAAACATCGCAATTCGAGCTAGCTGCGTTCAGCTGGGTTCGGGACATACGTTAGAAGAAAAAAGGTGAAAACTGGAAAGGTTCAAGAGTTCTGAGGCAATTTCACAGCTATTTCCAACGCATAGTCCACTTTTATATGGTCCAGCTGGTCTGGCAGGATTGTGGTTCTGTCAAGAGCAGACAACGAGTATCCAAATTAATCACACCATACATCTACACAAAGCGAATCACTTCCTGGTCGATTATTGCCGGAGATAATTTCATTGACCACAACTGCAACCAGTGACAGCCGACGAATTGTGACCAAACTCAATCTCCGAATGCTCTTTGAAATTGCTATCTGGACAGCAAACTCTTCAAACTTTGGCTGCAATTATTTCCGCAATGTCACCCCGTGGAGAATCATTTTAGCTTCATTTAGACAAAGGAGGTAAACGCAACCGGCCTATGGTATACCTAAAGGTCATAAAATGTCCGTTCTGTAACAAAGAAATATCCGAATACCTGTGAAGTTCGGTAATTGTCGACATTCTAGCTCATTGTAATGTCCCATAACAACCCTCGGACATTCAGAGACCATCATTGATGCATGACCAAGACATAAATTTCATTGCGAGTCGATCTTACAATCACCATTCATACAGCGTATTCCTTTATGAGAAATTCGACGCTGGCTTAGTCGGCTCAGCTCAAATCAACTCGTCGAGGGTGTACAAAATCCAAAGCTACTGGAGCATGGTGGTTTGCGATACGCTTTTGTTAACCTTGATACCAACATCGGTGATTCAAGGCATATTGAAGTCAACAATGCGAAGTTAAAATATGGCTTTCTTAGTCAGGAATGGGCCCCCCACGAGCAAGAAGGGAGCTTTGCATCTATGCTAGCACGTTGAACGGAGTCCTTGTTCCGGAAATACGAACATTCTGGCGCATCGTAAGCGCGGGGCACTCTTTTATTCACCTGATCCCGTGCGCGAACAAAAGTGATCTTATTCGAGAGAAACCTATGGTTCAGCAACGCTTTCGAGGCACAGTAGTATAATAATTCTTACGGTATGAGCCTCGAAATACTCCCCACAGCCGATGACATTAAGGACAGTGTACGCAACTTCTATTGTACCTCCTGAAAATCAACCCTGTTCAAGCCTTCCCGGGCTACTCAACATATGCGGACCATCCGGATGTTCTGTCAGGGTCCTTTGGGGCTGAGCTTACATCAATCAACTTTCCATGGATTATCAAAACCTTACTACTATAGGACTGTGTGATTGCCAAAATGGACAACGAAGGGCTGAGTACGATATCATTCCCATCTGGTTGGTATGAAGGTGTGGAACGTGATAGACTCCCTTTACCCTTGACTAGCACCTATACATTGCCGATGGTGCAGCTATCAGATACGAGGGAAGATATAGATGGAATGGATTGATTGCTTGACCAGAAGGAGAGTTACGAGTAGTACACCTGTGAGTGTAGTTCATGCTGATGAGCGTAGAAGGATGATTCCGCTCAAGCTCTTCCATACATAATTCTAGTTCTTGCCGACATATTGCCGCTGCCTCTTCATACTTTCCTTGACGCTTAAGCGCCAAGACCAGATCATTCAGGCTCCTGGAGGGGCCGGGCCCTTCGCAGGCCCCGGGATTGTATGCATCGTCTCTTTCCTCCTAGTATCTCACCTGGCCGTCCGCCACATCAGCTAGACGATCTGAGTCTTGGAGCGCGGAGGTGTCGGTATGCCCTGGGCTCCGCATCTCATGTTTCAGCTTGAGGGGCTCTTTTTGCCTCGTCGCCGTCTTGTCGAGGGGTGGCTCGCTTTGGATATCTCGATCAACTACTGCAAAACTTTGTACATTTTCAAATTAAGTATCATCGCCTATAGCCCGATATGACAGGCGCCTGTGAGTTTGCTGCGCTTTTGTGTATATTGTCACTGGAGATGAAGCGTCTAGGCGCTATCAAGTGCTCCAGACAGTCTCCCGACGAATATCGAGCAATTATGGCAAGGTTTCGGTCAGCAACCGGCTGCCAGTCGATGCTCGTGCTGAGGTGACCCAGGTAGTTCCTATTAAAGACAGTCGCGTGCTGTTGTCAGAATGCTGGGCCTCCCTCCAAGACATACTCGATACCGGGGATTAGCCGTCGGGATCATGGCGTTGGGCAACGTGGCTGGTCTTGCTCAGCAGCAGCCACATGGCCGAGTGGTCGAAGGCGCCGATATCAGGGACTTGCACTGCAATTTTAGCCCTCACGAGGGGCCAACACCGCAACCAAGCTAACTCTTGGCAGCGACGCCAAACGGAGAAGGAGTTGATGACCTTTGATGTTCCCATTCTAATTTGTAGTAGAGGGAGAGAAAGAGCAATCACGATCTTTATTTTCATATTTGCCCCTCCAATGAACCTCCATGACCAAGGTTTCGAGACTGGTTCTTATATATATGGGTGCTCTATACCTTTAAGATTTGGTCATGCAGAACTTCTGCGGCTGCCGACAAAGAGCTCTTCTCGTGGCACTCGATTTTTGCCCTCGGTAGACTTCTTATCCGAAAGGAGCCCGGATAAATGAGTATAACCATGCGGTAGTTTAGCGGTTGTATTCTTGGAAGTCTTTTCTTTCGTTCAAGTGCCATAACGATCATTCGAAGAGGGGAAAAAAATGTAGAATATCAGTAGAGCTGAAGAGCCTGGAGACTTGAATCATCATATGTCACACTAAAACGCGCGCGAGAGTATGGGAATTGACTTGAGTTGATCCTTGAGGAGCTACAAAAGAAATGGGCTGATGAGCCTGCTATATAGGGGGTGATCCCCCGGATTAACGTTGTTCCGCTCCTTTATATATCCCCTATATCGTGATATTATAAATCTGCGGTAAGATTAAGGTACTGAAAGAAGTACCTCGCAATTGTATTGTTTACTCCCTTATAGACTTGGAGTGCCCAGCTCATCTTTGGTGTCCAGACTGATGTCCTCGACCTGGTACAAAGCTCTAAACGCAAGCAGGTCTAGAAACATAGTTGTCATTACCATAGCATATTCGTAAACGCTACCTTGGTCGTTCTCTACAGCATCAGTGCCGAGCGCCCACCATCTACGTGGCATCACAAATCAAGCAGCGTCAACGACAAACCGACGAGCTCGGTGAGAACGAAAAGTCAATATTAGTAGTGCGCACGGGTCTTGTTCTAATCCCTCATGACTACCGGAAAACCCGCCCCTAAATTTTTGGTTGGTCCTTTTGCTAGGTTGTACAAAGTACGCCAGACGCCGTCGCGATTGTCAGTCCGCCGTAGTAATACCGTTTCCGTCCTCAAACTACCGCGTTTCTCCCTCTCTCCGATCACGAGGCCGGCCAAAAGCCCCCCCCGGAGAGCCGCAGACTAACCTACAGATTTCACCGCCCTTGAGGGCCGTGTAGAGCCATGTGAGCTTTGGTTGGTTGGCTGTCGAGGCTTACTAGTCCTCGCCGCCGGACTCGTCCACGCCGGACTCGTCCATGCCCAGCAGGGTCTTGTCGACATCGTCGAGCTCCTCATCCTCGTCCTTGTCTTCGTCCTCGTCGCCACCGAGGCCGAGGAGCTCCTTCTCCATGTCGTCTAGGTCGTCGGCGTCCTCCATGGTGACATCGCCGTTGGCGTTGCCGTTGGTGCCGGTCATGTTGCTGTCAAAGCTGTGCGAGGCGCCATTTGTGAGGCCCGGAGAACCGTTGGCAGGGGCAGATCGTCGGTTCTTTCTGCCCGGTCGAATAACACCCAGGTCGCCGCCGTGAGCCTCCCAACGAACAAGGCGACGGTTTGCGCGTCGCAGAGAAGCTGAGTATGAGGCCAGCTCCTCGCCGAAATCATCGACCTCGACGGTGAGAGGGGCGAGCCCGCCTACACCCCTGCTACGGAAAGCGGCCGGGTTCTTCTCTGCCGGGTATCTGTAGTCCTCGTCATCGCTGTCCGCTAGAGGGTCGGGCATAGCCTCAAGACGACGCTTGGCTCTGACCAGGGCACCCTCCTGCCGCCGTAATTTGCGGGCCTTGTGGTGCTCCTTCCGCAGATCGCGGGTGAGGATGTACTCGACACGCTGGTTTCTGTTGCGCTCAACGGCGAGTTGGTGTGCCGTGGGAGGTCGGGGCTTTCGAGGCATGACGCCGTCGAAGCTGGCATTAGCTGGACCGGCAGGTGATGAGGCGTCAAAGAGCTGGTACTTGAGGGAGGCGCCCCGACGTCCGGCACCGGTGCCGCTGGCGTTCAGACGGCCAATGGCCCTCGGCGGCGGAGTAGATCTGGTGCTATCAACGTCCGACTCATGCTTAGAGGGTCTGATGCGAGGTAGAATAGCGGCGGCGGGACCGTCCTCGACGGCCTTGCTCCTTTGGGTTCGGGACTTTGTTTGGTGATCCTGTAGATATGCAGCATCGGCAGCTATGATTTTGGCGCGATGGCCCTGCTTCTCCCGACCAAAGTCGATCTCCTCTTGGGGATCAATATTCTCCGCAGCCTCCTCCTCGGGGGAGAGGGGTGTCATGCGTGGGACACCCTGGTTGGCAAGATCTCTGCCATAGTCGACACCCGCGCCAAAAGGGTTCTCTTCGCATCCCTCTTCCGTGAAGTCAGATTCAAGATACTGCCACATCAGCCAGAGGAAGGCGTTGGCACGAGAGGCGCTCGTATACTCGGTTCGCATGATGAGGTCGTGAAACTCGCCGCCCTTGGCGAAGTGCAGCTCGGCAATCTGTGCCGCCTGCTGGCAGATGAGAAAGATGAGGTTCACGGGGTTGGTTCTGGGGACGTCCAGGGCCTTGAAGTCGTTGAGAGAGTGCGGCTCCTCGCGATCCTCGGCGGCGCCCTTCAGGATGGATTTGAGTCTGGGGGCGTCCTGCAGCTGCTTGTAGGCCGTGGCATCTTGGTAGGCTTGGAGAGAAGGGATGGCGTGGTAGGTACGTAGCTGAGCGCGCATCTCAGGGAAGACTGCGGAGAAGAGAAGTGTACTGTTAGCTATCTGACATAGACACGAGCCGAAGCGGCCATAGGAAACTGGGGAGGACGACGGGAGGCAATACATACAGTTGAGGGTGGTGTTCATGCGGCCGACGTTGACCAGCAGACACACCATGGCCATGCTCTTCGCGGCCTCTCGATCACTAAGCAATTTGTCGCGGAGGACCTTGCTGGTCTTGCTGCTCCTGGCCATGGTGTCGATGTACAGGTCGGCAAAGGTCTGCTTCTCGTCCTGGTGGAGGTCGTAGCTGTTGGTGAAGACGGCGCGGGTGTTGTCGAAGACGGCGCGCAGGAAGTCGTACTGGATGTCCTTGCGCCAGAGCGGCTCGCCATCCTCCTTCTTGAGGTGCCTGATCTTGCCAACGGTGCTGGCTGAGGACGAGCCAGCACCGCCGGCGCCCGTGGCCGCGGCGGCGCCCTGGGAGCGGCGGCCGGACTTGGACTTGGACGACGATGATCGGGCCATGTTGTCGCCTGCAAAGCTCAGCTCGCCGACGTCGTCGCTGTCGTAGTTGCGCGAGGACTTGAAGGCGCCGGGGCTGGGGGCCCGCGACGAGTTTTGGTCGCCATTGTCGTCGTCCATGGTGAATGGAACGCGCGGCAGGTAGCTGCTTCTGCTTCTGCTTCTGCGCTGCTGCTTGGTGCTAGGCTGGGCTCGGGCTCAGTCAATCACGGCTGGAATGGCCGTGGGCTGGCAAACAAAGAGCTCGCCAGGTTGGGATGGATGATGGGAATTGATGTGAAAACGGGGTGGTGAATGGGAGCTCGGATGCGCCAGGCTGGCAGGTCAGACCGGTGCTATGCCCCAGGCGATGCAGCGACCACACGGCATGTATATCACGATACGCGACGGGACACGGATCGGGGCATCCTGTGGAGGGCAGATGCGGATGCAGATGCAAAGGCTGGCGATGGGGATGGGCCGCGATGGGAATGGGAGTGAGGGTCTTGGGGGGTGGGAATCAGAAATGCCCGCTGACTCTCGGTGTCGCGTGTGATGGATGCAATTGCCTCCGGATTTGCCTTCCAAGTGACCGGTACGAAAATCCACTCCAGGCCAAATTGGCAGTTATCGCGGCTTAGCCTCATCCAACAAAAAAGCTCCCAGCACCAGCAGCCAGCCCATCAGCACACCAGCACCACCAGCACCACCGACAGTACATCCCAGGGCCTGGGCGCCACGGAACAAGAGTCGCGTCGGCTTGTCAATTTAATCTGCTAGCCTGCAGCTGGCCTTTGCCAGCCAACCTCCGTGCTCCGACGCCTTGAGTTTGCAGGGATGTGCAGTCTCAGTAGTCCTACCCTTGCTCATTACCACCCACACCTTTACCCGTTCCCGTAGCCTCGCGAACCCAGGTCGACATATCTGGACGTGGTCTTCCCCCAGTAGTTTTACAAACAGTCAAACTGAAGTATAGTCCACTGTTGTGATGTGTTGATCAATGAATATAAACGTATTGACTAAATCCAAGTTGTTGTTGTGCTTCTGTGGATGAGCAGAGTGAAGGAATGGATGCGGTCTTTCGGCACCACATAACTTCAACGAATGCTTCTTGGTGGGCTTATTACTTACTGCCTCCGTACTCAGCCATGACAGCACGCTCCGGTGTTGATATACTACGACGCCAATACAAGGTATGGGAATCATCTAGATTATCAAGAGCTACCAATCCTAGATGTCCGGCGTCGGTGGTTTCCTACAATATGACCTATTTGTTGTCATGTACACTACACTACGCCAGGCAGATGCCAATCATGAAGCTTCACCAGATCATCTCAGGCCCTTTCACTCTGCCAGTTTCCTAGTAAGATGGAGCTGTCCACTATGACGAGACGTCCAGCATAGCATCAGGGACTGCCGACAGTCTATATTTCGTCACATCACAGTTCAGGCAAATAAGTCAGATGTAAGAAACAAGAGATTTTTTTTTATTATGGGAGTTCTCAGTCCGTCGTGGATGCATCCTTATGCTTGTCCACCACAGCATCGAAACCGCGTAGGGCCGAAACTGCCTCAGCCGATATCTGCATTTATGACCACCGTCCATCTGCCTTTCTTCGTGGCAATGGACAGGAGTCAACCCTGATTCCGTCGAATGAGCAGCCTTCCTAGGCCAAACCTGGGGCTGTTGTTGCGATCCTAGGATTCACCCAAGAATCCCTGGACCCTATTGAGAGCCATCACCTGCTCGCCGAGACGCCTTGACTTTTTTTTGTGTCATGTCCATTAATGCCTCGGAACAGGTAACCAGTCTACCATCTTCATTGAGCCCTTCTATCAAGTTCCCCTGCCGTGGCGAGCTCTCCATGCGAGCTTGCCGGCCAGAGAACCGAGAAATCCACTTTTGTCTATGGGAATACCATCAACGAATCTTTCGGCCGCAACGCAGCTGAGCGAAAAACCCCGTTCTATGTGAAACTGGGAATGACCATCCTTGCTTGGTGCCTCCCCTCGAGGCCTAAAGCAGGTACATCGCAGCATAATAGACGTCATGAGTGTCGTAAACGCGTCGATCAGACGAGACCTTTCCGTCCGGAACATGTGCCTCCATGTGTTCCTCGGACAAAAAGTCTCATCTGCTTTCTGAAGGCGTCTGTCTGACCTTCTAAGTCTCCTGTAGCTGCTCGCAAGTCGTCCCACCGCAAACGGGGGGACTTCTATGGGTATCATCATGCGTTCTGTACTGCAGCCGAAACAAAAGACGAATGCTGTCTATCGTGTGCTCGAGTCCTTTGCCGACGGACCCGACCCTGCCTTTCCTGGATGAGGGCATCTTGTGTGTCCATCGGTAGAAGGGAGTTATGTCGCATGAAACGTGCTGGGAAATGCCAATAACTGAGCTGAAAAAAACATCCATGAACCGGAAAACATGAAATCGTGAAAAAGAAAGGAAAAGTATGTGTGCCGCGATGTGAGGCCAGCTTTCCATTCCCATCGCGGCTTCCGCCTCCTTGTAGGAGCCGGGAAGAATGGAAATGCGGCACGGTGGTGATTTACCACCAGGAAGCCTGGCCGCCAGGACCGCTAGGGTTGCCGTAGCTGCCACCGCCACCACCACCGCCGTAGCCACCACCGTAGCCACCGCCGTAGCCTCCAGCGCCGCCGGAGAAGCCACCGCCAGGAGCGCCGCCGCCGCCGTAGCTGCCACCCGAGGGAGGACCGCCAAAGCCTCCACCGAAGCCGCTACCGCCGCCGCCGCCGCCGCCGCCAAACTTGCGGAAGTCACGGTTGGCACCCTGGCCACGACCACGGCCACCACCCGATCGACCGCCACGGCCACCGCCGCCAAAGGAGCTCTCGCGGGCAATAGTCTCCAGGAAGGCGGGAACCTCCTGGTTGGCCTCCTTGAGGAGGTCGAGAAGCTCTCTGACGACACCACGGTTGCCGCGGTTGAAGAAGGCAGTGGCTGAACCAGTGTTACCTGCACGACCGGTACGACCGATACGGTGGACGTAGTCGTCAATGTCGGTGGGGAGATCGTAGTTGACAACGTGGGTAACGTTGGGGATATCGAGACCACGAGCAGCGACAGCAGTGGCGACGAGGATGGGGCATCTGCCGTTACGGAACATCTCCAGGGCGCGCTCACGCTCACGCTGGGTTCGGTCACCGTGGATGGAGGTGGCCGGGAAGTTCTGGTTGATAAGGAAGTCCGACAGGGAATCGGCCATGCGCTTGGTCTCGACGAAGATCAAGGTGAGACCGCCGCCGTGGGTGTGGAGGATGTCGAGAAGGACAGAGCGCTTGTCAACGTCCTCAACGTACTCGACCTTCTGGGTGATGTTCTCCGAGGTGGAACCAACACGTCCAACCGACAGGAAGACGTAGTCCTTCAAGAAGTCGCGGGCCAACATCTGGATGTCGCGGGGGAAGGTGGCGGAGAACATGAGGGTCTGGCGGTTCTGGACGTTGGGCATATCCTCGCCCTCGACGATTCGGCGGATCTGAGGCTCGAAACCCATGTCCAGCATACGGTCAGCCTCATCGAGAATCAGGTACTTGATGTTCTGGAGCGAGATGCGACCACGCTCTATGAGATCGACAAGACGACCAGGAGTTGCGACCAACAGATCGCAGCCACGCTCGATCTGGCGGAGCTGGGAACCGATGTCGGCACCACCGTAGACAACGCAAGGGCGGACCCAGGATCGGTAAGCGAACTTGCGGGACTCCTCGTAGATCTGAGAGACCAGCTCACGGGTAGGAGCCAGAATCAGCGATGTGGGGTAGGCCTTGCGCTGGCGGCCGAAACCACCAGCACCGGCAGGGGTGGCAGAGGGGCCAGTCTGGAAGGCCTGGGACAGGATGGGGAAGAGGAAACCACCAGTCTTTCCGGAACCGGTCTGGGCACAAGCCATCAAGTCACGTCCGCCCATGACGATGGGGATGGAGTACTTCTGGACGGGGGTGGGCATCTTGTAGCGGGCAAGCTCAATGTTGCGGATGAGGTGGTCATCCAGGGGAGGGTTGGTGAAGGTCAGGACGGGCTCAGGGACATCGTGACCGGAAGCCTCGACGGGGATGTCGTCGTACTTCTCAAAGTTGATACCGGTGTGCTGCTTCGACGGGTCGTCGGGGGTACCAAAGAGTTCGCGCTCGACGCGCGGGTTGGCAGGGCCGGCGACGTGCTTACCATCTCTCCACTGACCATCACCAGAGCCGCGGGCGTGAGCGCCGCCACCTTGACCGCCGCCTTGGCCGCCGTGGCCAGCGTAGCCGCCGCGCTCGAATCCACCGCCACCGCCGCCTCTGCCACCCCAGCCAGATCCGCGCTGTTGGGGAGGGGGAGGACCATCAAATGCGGGAGCGGCAGGGGCGCCAGGGGTGGGCCATCCAGCGGGAGCAGGACGAGCGTCGTAGGCGTTGTTACTAGAAGTCGTCAGGTTAGCAGCGGGTTATACTGAGCAGAATATCGTTCAGGCGGTTGCGGGACCACGAGACTCCGGATAGGTTTGTACGAAAAGTGTTGGAGGGGTTTCACTTACCCAGCCCAGGCGCTGTTGTTAAGACCGCCGTTCATGGCAGGAGGACCGGCCGGGGGGCCAGCGGGAGGGCCACCAGCGTGGCCACCGCCGCGGGATCGCATGTGAGGCGGGATGTAGGAGCGGCCGCCAGTGGGAGCCTGCTGCTCAACGAGGCTGAGGCCGTTCATGTTGAGTTGATCAGCCATGGTGTTGGAAGATGTTGCGTAGGACCGAGGGAGGTGCGTTTGCAAGTCGTGGACGGTCGTTGGGATGGAGGTGCTTGTGTGAATTGCAGATTGCAAATTTTTCCGATTCGTCCCAGCCGATTAGATCTCTCCAGAAAGAACGGGTGTTCTAGAAGAGAAATGAGAGTGGTGAGGCAAAAAGTGACTGCTGATTATTCTTGGGAGGGCTTTTGGCGTCGAGTGCTGAGAAACACAACCGACGACAGAAGTGAAGAGAGTGGATGAAAGCCGAAGATGCTCTCAGGTGCTCTCTCAGTTGGGTATTATGGGTTGTGTCTTGTTTGCGTTTGTGGTGACCTCGGGCAGCTGCGTCTGAACGAACTGCTCTAAATCACGTCTAGTGGGGGGGAAAAGTCTTCCAAGGTCCTCTGAATAAAAAAGAAAACCGATCTTTTTTTCAAAGGAAAGAAGACAAGAGACCAAATGCAGAACTCTGTGTTGTGAGGGGAGATTCTCGTCGAGGAGAAGGAAGGGTTGGTGGGTGGATGTGAGAGGGAAAGGTTGGGACGTGGGACGGGAGGCAGAAAGATTTTATCAAGTGTCTCTGCAAATCTTTCGACTGTTAGGAAAAAACCCCCCAGGCGGGTGGCAGGCTGGGCAGGCTGGCAGGCAGGTTTGGCCACAAAACCGTTAGCGTCCTTGGGTCCAGTCCAGTGTCTGTCTCCTTGCAGCGGGCAGCGCAACGGGGGCCAGCAGCGCAGTGCACCAGTACCAGCGGGCTCTGCAGGCCAAAACCCATTGGTTGCCAGATGGGAATTTTTTTTTTCTCTCTCCAGCCCAGCTAACCGGGGCCTGTGTGTGTGTGAGTGACAAGCGCGAGTGGGTGTGAGTGTGTGTGTGTGCCCAGCGTGGTTGGCCTTGGTGTGCTATGGTACGCTTTGCAGCAGAGATGACCGCCTCTTGCAGTAGTCGGTCGACTCTGACTGGCTTACACGGAGCGTTCGAGCAAGATTGGCCACTCTGGTGGAGATGACGAGAGCTCCCTGACAGCCTTCACCCGCTGGAGACGCCGCCGCCCGTCGTGAATTTTCCAGGAGACTAGCCTCGAGGCGTGGCAGGCCGGCAGGCACGAACAAATCTTGTCCAGCTCCTTGAATCAGGGTCGTGGCAAGCACTCTATTTGTGCATGTGGCCACGAGCTGTCAAACGTCTTCTGGAGCAGGGGCTTGTTAAGGTATCCGAGCACTGCCGAAGTATGTATCTGAAGCACCATTGGTGCCCTATGGCACTAGATACCATAGAATGAACTTGACCTACAGAATGCAAAAAGTTTGCTTATGGGCGGTCCTGCCTCCGTCACGGTGATGCGTTTCCGTTTGCTTCCACGGTCGACAACATATCTGTGGTAGCGAAGTAACTCGCACTAGGTTCGCCTTCAAGCAAGGGCCATCAGAGCCTTCCAACGCCGGAACAGGGGAGCCTCAACCCTCCCCCCACACAATACAGTACGTACTGGACAAGTTACGTTGGCCCTCTGACAACTTATTGGCAGGAAGCTGCCTTTGTTGCTGGGTTTGCTTTGCTATTGCCACCCAAGTATCTGCCCTGTGTCTATCTGCGAGAACATCGCGGGGCTAGGAGGTAAGTTAGCATATAGTCATTCGAAAACCCTGGTGGTCTCTGCTGAGTCTTGACTGAAAGCCGCTGCGACGTATTTCGTCAGATGTTCAACCCCCGACTGGTCAAGTGGTCTGTGGTTGCGGATGGGCAACGGCCATCCCACACACCACCCACCTTTGTTCTCTTCTGGGGTCTAGAAGTGCGGCCCCTAGCGAGAGTGATGGCGCCCCCCCTTGTCAGCTGCTAGCCTCCCTCCAATAGGAACGCCTGCCAGGGGCTGATTAGACTTCTGGCGACTGTGACGGCACGCAATCCTCACCGCCTAGAAACTTGCGGCTGCTTCCAGGTCCTCTCAGGTTCCATGCCAGGTATACAGCGACGCGCATATTATTGAATCATGCACCGCCCTCAGTATGCTGACCTAATCTGCCGAACCTCATGGACTGGGAGTGATGCAAGGAACAAAAACCCTCCCGCGAGTTAATTCTTTACGGACCCCAAACGGCCCTGACGCCTTATCCCTTGATAGCCACGCCTGCCACGGTACCGTACAAGGTTGGCTGTGGGCGGGCAAGGAATATGCGTGCCATAGCACCTAGCTACTGCACCAGGTTGCGATTATCATACAGATGCCCACATCGCCGACCCTGCTGCGACCGGGACGTGGGCCATGACCCTTCCATCAGTTTCGTCCAACACGCGAAAGGTAGGTACATCTAGATAGGACAGTATGAGCATGTTGACTTCCTTCCATTTCGGAGTCATGACTGTGACACTGTCATTGGCATGGTAAGTCGTCATGGGCCAAAGAAGCATGTTGCCAATAGTGAGACGAAACAAAATCTCAAAACAGACACAGTAAGGGTCGGCAGCAAGATAGTATTCTGTCTTTTTTTCCCCTTGGAACACAGCCATCCCGTGCGATAAGAGTGATCCATCGCGTCAAACGCGACCCTCTCGTCTATTGTACATCTGTGCCTTGCCAGTCCAGAAATAGCTCCCGCGCCCTCATCATGCGCACTTGACTATCTTGTCGTCGTTGAACTCGATATCCACGATGCCGTTCTTGGTGACGGCCTTGACTGTCATGCCCTTGAAGTCGATGGGCATTCTCCTCTTCAACTCGTCCGTGCACATCTCCAGCAGCTTGATGCCCTCGCCCAGGCTGATGCCGGGGCTGTGGTGCTTATCGAGAATAGACAGGCAGTAGTACTGTGCGTAGCCGTGGGCAGCGTAGGGGACGGGCGCCAGCGATGCTAGGTAGTCGAGCCAGAACAGGCTGGGCTTGTGTGTGATGGGGTCAACACCGCCCAACAGCAGGTTGACGTTGTAGGGCTTTCTCGACCGCAGGCTGGTGGCCAGTTCGCCGCGGACGTAGTTCGCCAGGGCACTGGGGGACAGGTCGGTCTCATTGCGCATCGAGTAGAGCTGGGCATTCGCTTGGATGTACTCGGCGAACTGGACTGGTGGCGGCGATCTGTCAGCATATCAGGCGCCCACGGTAGACCGCACCCGCCCAAAGAAAAACATACCGGTATCTCCTGCCTCTCCAGAATAGGCCATCAGGGTGTTCTTGTTGAGTTGTCTGGTCTTGTCGTCGGAAGCCTTCAGAACAGTGGCGCCGCGCATAGCGGCTTTCGAGGCGGCGATGAGGGCAAAGTCCTTGCCGGTAATTCCTAGTAGCACCTCCCTGATAGGGATGGTCAGCGATCTCGTACAGCTTCAGCGACGGCGGGGGATTTCGCACATCTTGAGACGTAATCAGCGATGAACGAGAAGACGTCGAATGGTACTGCAGCAAGCTGTTGTTGGGGAGAACCAAGCTGTCGAGGAAGCTTCGGGTCCCGACAATGTCCGTAGATTGGGAATTGGAAAGGAAGAATAGCGCGCCGGGGACTCTTCTATCGCTGCTCTGCGTCTAATGGAACGTGGCACGCCGCGGGAATGGAATCGCTCGTCTGCGGGTCGTGGGGTTTGCTGTCACCAAGATTGAAGAAGCTCCAGCCTTCCGTCGAGAGTGAGCGGAGCGACCTACGTTGGCTCGACGCGCAGCAGAGCTTCAGCCTGGCGAGCACTGACGGCGGACGGCAGACGGCGCCTGGGAGCTTTCTCCCCAACCAGGTGCCCACTCGAAGGCCCAGCTCCGGGCCCCAGCGCCCACCTGCAGCCTGCCCAGCGCCACGGGCCTCGCGGGCCTCAGTGGCCTCAGCGGCTTTAGTTCAGTGGCCTCAATGGCCTTCCCCCAGCTGGGTGGGACCGCGTCGGAGGTCGGAGGTCGGAGGTTGAGCCACCTGTGGCCGTGTAGTCGCCTGCTGGCAACTCTGTAAAACTCCACTGTCGAGCAGAGCCACAGATCGGTGGAGACCCCTGTCTCGCCCGTGGTGCGTTAGGCCCGGATTGGACCTGAGACCCCTGCAAGTGTCCCGCTATCAACTTTTTTTCCTCGACGCTCAAAGTCGAAACTTTTTTTGGCAGGCCATTTTGGAGGTGGGCTTCTACGACGCCTCGTTCAGTTGCGAAGAAAAGAAGCGACAGCCACGACCGCTCGCCCGCCATGTCGTCCTTCTTCACAGCTCCCTCTGCGCAGAAGAAGCGCAAGACCGCGCCCACGTCCGCCAATGGCCCCAAGAAGCGGCTGGCCACCAACACAAAGTCTGCTGCCAAGGCGCCCACCAAGGCACCGCCGCCAAAGAGACGACAGGAGCGCGATGACGAGTCGATATCCGGCAGCGATTCCGACGACGGCGACGACGGGCCCGCCGAAGACCAGGACGGTGACGAAGCCGGCTCCGACTCGGAGAAGGAAGGCGAGACCGCGGCCGAGAAGCGGCTCAGATTAGCAGAGCGATACCTGGAGCGCGTGCGGCGAGAGGAGGAGACCGTGGTGGGCTTCAATGCCGAGGACGTGGACCGCGATCTGATAGCAGAGCGTCTCAAGGAAGACGTGGCCGCATCCAAGGGCAAGGTCTTCCGCCAGGTCGCAGACGAGCTGGATTTCCACAAGGCCACCCACTGCCTCTTCCGCGCCGATACCCTCTCCACCACAAATATTACTACCTGCCCCCCTTATGCCTACACCGCCTCCAAGGACCGAACGATAGTCAAGTGGAGGATACAGGACCTGCCCAAGGACCAATATCCCCAGACCACCAAGAAGAAGCCCAAGAGGCAAGCGCCCCCGCGCAAGAAACCAGACAAGGTCGCCGTGCTCAAGCCCTCCAAGAACAAGGCCAAGGACAAGACGTACCAGGGCCACGTAGCGGGCGAGATTCTCTGCATTGCCGCCTCGCAAGACGGCAAGTTTGTGGTCACCGGAGGCACAGACCGGCGCCTGGTGGTATACGACAGCAATCTGAAGCCTCTCCGGGCCTGGCTGCACCACCGTGATGCCGTCACCGCCCTGGCTTTCAGAAGGGGGTCGAATCAGCTATATTCCGCGAGCAAAGACAGAACAATAAAAGTCTGGAGTCTCGACGAGATGGCCTACATCGAGACCTTGTTCGGCCACGCAGACCACGTTGTCGACATTGACGCCCTCGCCCTCGAACGCTGCGTGTCGGTTGGTGCCCGGGATCGGTCTGCTCGGTTATGGAAAGTCGCAGAAGAGACACAATTAGTGTTCCGCGGTGGCGGGAACTTTGACAAGAAGCGTCTGCCCAACATTGACCCACGATCATTAGCTGTGGAAGGCAGCATGGACAGAGTCGCCATGATCGACGAGGAATTATTTGTAACAGGGTCCGACAATGGAAGCATGTAAGCAGCCTTTTGGCCCCTTTCGGTGAACCTTTCATAGTTCTCATCACTAACACGGGGCGCAGTGCTCTATGGAGTATAACGAAGAAGAAGCCGCTTTATATCATGCCACAAGCCCACGGGCTGGAGGCGCCCCTGAAGCCCGAGGAAGCTTCGGCAGAGGTGCACCCGGACCCCAGGATCGTCCCACCCCCTCAGCCGCGCTGGATCACGGCCCTGCGGACTGTCCCGTACTCGGACGTCATCGTGTCCGGCAGCTGGGACGGCTGCATCAAGCTGTGGAAGCTGAGCCAGGACAAGCGGTCCATCGAGCCCCTGGGCTCACTGTGCGAGGCCGACGCGCGAGACTCTTCCCCCGAGTTCAACGGCGTGTCTGAGGACTCGGACGACCAGCGCAAGGCCCTCAGCAGCGTCGGGGCCGACTCCTGGCTGGTCAAGGGCGTCGTGAACGACATCTCGGTCTTCGAGCGCGGCGACCGCGGCAAGGACGGCCTGTGCGTCGTCGCAGCCGTCGGCAAGGAGCACCGCTTCGGCAAGTGGAAGAAGGTCCAGGGCGCCAAGAACGGCGCCGTTGTGTTCGAGGTGCCCAGGTCCGCCCTGGCCAACGGCGACAACGCCGACGAGTCGGGAGCGGAGGAGTAAATGGATCTGTTGTATATAAGGGCGGGGCCAAAACAGCGTAGGGATGGGTGTATTTATGTCGCCTTCCGCATGGCAGGGCAGGTCGAACTTGCCTACAGTGCAGATATACCCGTCCGTGTAGAATGGTCAAAAAGAACTAAAGCATTTCAAGAGTTTTCGACATGTTGACTTGAACCAGTGATATCGCTTCGTCCTTCCCACACGGAATAGGAAAACAGATGCGGTATGTACATGCGTCGAGCATGAGATCCTTCACCGGGAACAAGATTCACAATCAGCCAGATGAGAAAGGAAACCTGATTATTTGAGCTTCGTTATTGCTAGAGATTTTTCTTTGAATCATGATCTGGGTGTCCTCCGCTCTTGACCTGAACCCATGGGCATAGCTCGATCTTGCGGTCTCCAAGAACTACACCTCATCTTCATCTGTATACTTCTGCATCCCCGCGAAGAAAAAGGCTGCACAACAAGATACAAGACAAGGACTAATCCGAAATGATATCATGCCGTTAAATTCAAAATTCTATATATTGTACCAAGCCCAGCCCTCGTCTCCCCTGATCTGCACCATCCCTTCTAGATCCGCATGCGCTCCGCAATGACCTTGTACTCCTTCCTCCTCTTGGGGGTCTTGGTGACGGCGAGCTTGGCGGCGCCGACGAGGCGGGCGACCTTCTGCAGCAGGTAGTTCTCGGCGGTCCAGGCCAGGATCAGGTAGGCGACGCCGAGGGCGAGCAGGGTGACCTTGAACGAGGCCGAGATGCTGGTCAGCTGCATGAGGTGCTTGACGCCGCGGGCGGGGCCGAGCACCATGTAGCCGGTGATGGCGATGGCGCCGACGATGGTGGCCATGAAGGGCCAGTTCTGGACCATGGGCTGGCGGAAGGGGCGGCCGGCGCTCAGCACGACGCCGATCAGCGTGTATTCGAAGCACGAGACTAGGAACAGGGCCGTGTTCTCGGAGTTTTTGATATTGGACTTGTCCGGGTTGACGTGCGGCGGGATGTACCAGTCCTGCTCGCGGACGAGCAGCCAGGCGGCCGCCTGGATGAGGATGCAGATGATGATCTGGCCCAGGAGCGGCGTCAGGACCTTCCGCGAGACCAGGTCGGCCGTCGGCCGCTTCCGGCTGAGGACGGGGAAGGGCCCGGACCAGCCCATGAAGATGGCGATGGGCAGAATGAGGAGCACATCGATGAACAGGAACTGGAAGTCGCCGAGGTTGGACGCCGACGCGTAGAGGAAGCTGACCGAGGTGAACTGGATAGCCGAGTAGAGACTCATGAACTTGAAGCAGCTGAAGCTGGTGACCAGAGCCGCTCTACCCTCGCGAATGACATCTGGCACACAGCGGATGTCGAAGACTCTTGAAGTGAAAGGCGCTGCCACGGAGGCCTCAGCTTCCGAAAGAGATATGCCCACATCTGCTGCTTTCAGCGCACCACAGTCGTTGGCGCCATCTCCGCAGAAGCCCACACAGTAGTCAATGCTCTGTAGTTTCTCTACGAGCTCGTGCTTCTCGTCTGGTGACATCCGGGCAAAAATCTTGCCACGAATGAGCATCCTGTGAAGGACATCTGTGGGAGCGTAGTCGATGACCCAGCGGAACACATCTCCACTGACAGCGAGAGAGTAGTTTGACAGATTTGTAATGTCGTATGGCAGAGAAATGTCCCGATCAGCTGGGATAGGCAGGGGTAGTAGAGTACGGCTGTCCAGCTTCAGGTTGTTGTCGTCAATGCTCTCCCATCGAAGGTCAGCATTCGGGTCCTGGAAGTTCCCTTCTGCAAAATGGGGAACGAAGCAGGGTGCACTCTTTTGAATGAGGCCACAGTTTCTGGACACGCTAATGGCAGTGAGAATATTGTCTCCTGTTACCATGATCGAGCCGATATTGGACTGTGTCAGTTCCTTCAAGACCGCAGCAGTAGTAGGCTTCAGCTTGTTCTCAAATATGATAAAGCCCACGAAGTCGAGGTCTGACTCAACATCTTGTCGCTTCATCTTTTGGGTCTTGACCCAAGACAGCTTCTTAAGATGCTTTGTTGCGCAGGCAATGACTCGATACCCCTTGTGCGTATAGTAGGAGAGTAGCTCCTCGTAGTCCGACGGGAATGACTCCGCACGACAGATCTCTCTCATGCACTCTGGTGCCCCCTTCACATATATATCCACACTCTGCTGCCCAAACGCTCGTACAATGACGCTGGCACGGCGGAGCTGTGAAACAAACTCGAAGGATTTCAAAACACCCAGTTCAACCTGTACGTTTCTCCCCTGAGCAGATCCAAACTCATTGGTATCGTAGAGAGGCAAGGGTGGCGGGCGTGCAACCGAGGGAGACAATCCACCCTGCTCCTCGTCCTCCTGTTCACCACCACCACCATGGCCTTCTTCGAAGGACCATCCAGTAAACTCAAACATTTTGAGATCGAGAGGATCACCAACAAGCTCGTCGTCCACGGATCGAAGTGAGTGGCAGGTGGCCATCGTAAATAAGGCCGCCCGGCTGCTGTCGTGAAGGTTCTGCGGGGTGGTCTCGTAGTCCGTTGGGCGTACAAGCGAGGATGCCTTCGACACCATCTCATCAAATTTCTTGGTGGATCGAGAAACAAGCCGTAGGCCCAGGACATCGAGACCTTCCTCCGTCAGGGTACCTGTTTTGTCAAAGCACATGACGTCGAGCTTCCCTCCAACGTTGACCCTCTGGGGACTGATGCAGAAGATCTGCTTCTTTTTGAGCCGGCTCAGTGCAAAATTCGTACCGATCGTCAGAGTAGCTGGCAAAGCCGGGGGCACGACGATTGTGATCAGATCTAGGGCTCGGACTACAATCAAGTGCCACGCCAGTCCAAGGCGGATGAAGTTGACAAACGATACAACGAAGCCGAGGAGAGCTACGCATCCCATGACCGCTATGTAGCGGAAGGAGTCGCGGTAGAACTTAAAACCAGACGGCTTTGGGAACAACATGGAGCGAACGAGTGAGCCCTTTGTTGTGTTAAAGCCAGTCCTTACGACCATGGCTAACGCAACACCTTCATCTTCTCCGCCATCCTGGGGTCGCCTTGCTCGGATGATCTTAGTGCCGCAGAACAGAAAGTGGCGGGCGGTTTCGGGAGAGACTGTGGCAGCACCTAAGCCCATGGAGCTCAGAGTCTCATCTGTAGCAGGTATCTTGGATACAGGCACCGACTCGCCTGTGAGCATGCTCTCGTTGACGATGCAATCGCCACTCAACAGGAGACTGTCACTTGGAAACTGTGACAGACTTGGATCGCTGACCTCGTAGACATCTCCGGGGACCAAGTCGCTTGAACAAACATTCGCCCAGAATCCGTTTCGAAGTACTCGCACGTCGCATTCGAAGCGGGAGATCTCGCGAAGCCGCTTCATCGTCGAGCGGGTCTCGACAAGCGTAGCTATGATACTACCTGCAGACATGACAAAGATGCAGACAGCATAGTAATAGTACTCATCGAGGGACCAGAGGATCAAGCTGGCGATCTGGAAAACATAAAAGGGATGGAACACCTCGTCGACAAGGAGTTGCGGTATAGACTTCTGCTCGATATCGATCATGTTTGATCCAAATACATACTCGCGCTGCTCCTTCTCTTCTCCGTCTATTCCAGCGCGAAGGGCCCGAACATGGGTCCAGCTGGGGTCCTGCCACCCACTGCAGATGACGAACTTGTCTTTCAGAGGGTGGAAGAACAGGCGCACATAACGGTAATTCAACACGCGAAGTTCCGAGAACAGCGGATCTGCGTCGTCATCGAACATTTGCGCAAATAGCTTCTCAGGTGCTCCGAAGACGGTGGACAGCGGGCGGTCGTAGGGACGGGCGGACACCGGGAGTATCGAGAACTCGCCCCATTGGTTTTCGAGGACAACCCAATCGCACCTGTGAAGCGGGCATGGCTCTCCTATCAACCTGACATGCCAACGAGGAAGCCACCGGAGAAGTAGATAGGCAGCGCCAAGAGTGGCTAGACACAAGAATAGGTAGATGGCAAAGCCTATACGGCTGGTGCGGAAACCGGCAATGACAACCGTAAGATCCTCGTTGACCATGTATAGCTTCTGGCTTATGCGGCCAGAAAGCTCAGCACTTGTATCGGAGCGACCGCTGTTGGTTCGCAGTAACCTCGCGTGTACAGAGCTCCGCGAGTGGGTGGACGACCTTCGGCGCATAGCAAAGTCCTCGTTGCTGTCTTCTTGGTCAAGGTCTGCCATGGAGCTGTCATCGTCCACGGCCTGGGTCTCCAGACCAAAGGGGATATCGTCGATATCCAATGCGACCGAGCCGTCCTCGTCGTACAGCGGCCGGCCATCGTCATCGTAGACAGCGGGTTCCTCCTCGTCCTCGTTGTAGTACGTAAAGCTCGCGGTGGAATCGGCGCGACCGCGGCGATGTGAGAAGGCCGACACGCTGGTGGGCAAGCTCTCGGCGACGGGGCCGGAGAAGAGCTCATCGTGGGCCATCTCGACATCCTCGAAGACGCTTGTGCTGCTGTGGTTGGAGCTCATCCGGTACAAGGGCGCGTGCCCGTTCCCGTGCCCATGCCCATTGAGCCGGCGGCCGTTGGGACGACCGTCCTCAGGGCCGTCCATAGTGAGGGAAGTGGAAGTGTGCTGTCCCTATGTCTCACGATGCATCATACATACGCGCCGTCCGTTGCCATAGCCCTAGACCCCGAGTTATTGGTGTAGAGGTGGCCCAGGGATCAATTCTGTAGGAACAAAGTTCGGAGGACTAGTTTTTGGCACGAGCTGGATCGGATGACGATGTTTCACTGGCCGTGCCTGGTGACCCACCGATTAAGCTTCTCCGACACGATAACGATAAGACCTGGTCGGGGGCCGGGACGGCCAGGACAGGATATCCGAAGTTTACAGCACGCCTACAGATGGTTGGGTATATGTGCCTATGCTGTCGGGTCAACTGCAACACGGTGATGCAAAGATGCGATAATCATGATCCTACCACGATACAGGGCAGCGGCAGTGTATGCAGATGCCGCGCATTTCCTACTAACCGTGAAACGGGGTAACCTATTCATTAGCATCCTGGTGGGATCCATGAAGAAATAATTGTCGAATCCGGAACCAGAAATAATCCAAGCAGGAGGTTCTCTTATCATCCGGGCCGAAGCCGACGATATGATACTGTCCCTTTGCAGCGTTGAGTTTTGCTTTTCACTTTACATGGTCATGTATGCATGATGTACATATTCTGTCTCAGACAAGAGATGGCCTGGAGCGGATGAGGGCTGGGACCTGCCGGCCAAGCTGATATACGAGATGGCAGTCTCGTCCAAGACAGACGACCCCATGCCCGAGTTTGTTAGGTTTGTGGCGCGTGGGATGTCGAGAGCCTACTTCGTGCTGTAGCAAAAAACAGAAGAGTTCCCCAGGTTTCGTGGTTCGGTCGGTGTCGTGGCCGTCTTGCTTCCAAAATTGGCAATCTGGCTCTGGCTCTGGCTCTGGTTCTGGCTCTAGCACATCCCCCCCGCGAAGTCATCTCCACCACATGCTGCGATGGCAACCTCTAGCTGGCAGCGGCACAATGAGATCATGGCACGTTGCAGGAGGTCATGCGTGTCCACGTCTATACATATACAGCGCTGTCTTCTTTGCTTGTTTTCTCCGTAGCAAGGTACCCGGCGGCTCACCGCCCTGGGCGGACAAGGAGACGGCGGGCCACGGATGGATGGGATCCAAAATATCCAAATGGCTTTCTCTGCTCCCCCAATTGCAGTTACACGCGAGTAATTCATCAATAACAAAGTGCCAAAGACGGCTAGACCGGGCCGGATAAGCTGGGTGGACTCGACGGCCTAGCGTGTTCTACCGTGACCCAACACTTTTTTTTTCTTCCCTTCCCATGCTTGATAGACTTGAGGGGTGGGCAAGGTGGGGTAGCAGCAGCGAAAGAAAGCGGTGGGCCTTACTGGGCTCCAGCTCGGCCTGCCCAGCTAATGGGCGTGGGCGTGGTTGCTGGGTTTTGGGCTCTTTGCTGGGCTCGCGCTGCCAAGTTCCTCCGCCTGCCCACCCCCTCCAAAAATTCAGTCTGGCAGGACTTTGGGTTTCCAGTCGCTGCACCGCAACGCAATTGGGACGCACCAACAAGCAGCACCAGGGCTTTTTAGTTAGGTCAACGTGAAGCAGATCTTGCTCTGCATTCTCTGCAGGCTGGACTGGACCTCCAAGTGCCCCCCTCCCCCTCTCCACCCACCCGCCTGCCACTCTGCCACTCTGCCACTCTGCCACTCTGCCGCTCCAGCACGCACGTCGCACTTCGCCCTTGGCCTTGGCCCTCGACCTCTGGGCCCGACTGACTTTTTTGCTGGTCCCTCCACCTCCTTCCCATCTCCCCCCATCCCACCTTCACCTCCCTCGACTGCACATACACCACCCATCGTCGACTTATACACGTCGCCGTTTGAGACCCGTGCTAGCCCAACCTCGTCGCTGAGTGACGCGACGCCACCGACTTGCACAGAGTCGAGTCATCCCGCTTGCACCTCTTTTTCTCTGATACGCCTCCTCCCCTCCGGAGCCGAGTCTTCTTCCTCCCACCCACACAACAACATTCACACTCGTCGCCATGGCTGAGCCCATCAAGAACAGACGGGACGTCACTGCCCCGTGAGTTGCCCTCCTTGTCCTTTCTCGCCGTCAAATTCGAGCTGTAGCTGTGTTTTGCTGGGCGTGAAGGCGCATGGCGTTTGCTGGGCGGATGGACCTGACGGTGCTAACATTTACCTTCTAGGACCCCGCAGAACACTCCCGCCAACAACGCCCCCATCTCTTCCCACGCACAACAGCCTGGCGTTGCCAGCATCAAGGAAGGTAAGCTCGGCCCCGCCAATCCGCCGTGTTCCCGTCCATGGCCGTACTGATTTCCTGCCCCGTTCAGATGACATGGCTGAGCGCGCTGCCGCTGCCTCTCTCTTCGCCCAGAACCCCGCTCTTGTCTCAATGATCCAGGGCCGCCTGGGCTCCCTGGTCGGTCGCTCGTCCGGTTACATCGAGAATCTCCCTGCTCCCGTCAAGCGCCGTGTTGCCGGCTTGAAGGGCATCCAGAAGGAGCACTCGAAACTCGAGGCCGAGTTCCAGGAGGAGGTCCTCCAGCTGGAGAAGAAGTACTTCGCCAAGTTCACTCCCCTGTACCAGAAGCGTGCCGAGATCGTCAACGGTGGCACTGAGCCCACCGACGAGGAGGTCGAGGCCGGCGAGGAGGACGATGAGGAAGATGAGGAGGCTGCTGAGGGCGAGAAGGAGCCCGAGGAGAAGCCCGCCGAGTCCACCGAGAAGGTCGACGGCATCCCTGAGTTCTGGCTCTCTGCCATGAAGAACCAGATCTCCCTGGCCGAGATGATCACAGACCGTGATGAGGCTGCCCTGAAGCACCTCACCGACATCCGCATGGAGTACCTTGACAAGCCCGGCTTCCGCCTGATCTTCGAGTTCGCCGAGAACGAGTTCTTCACCAACAAGACCATCACCAAGACCTACTTCTACCAGAACGAGAGTGGGTATGGTGGCGACTTCATCTACGACCACGCCGAGGGCGACAAGATCGAATGGAAGGAGGGTAACGACTTGACGGTCCGCATCGAGAGCAAGAAGCAGCGCAACAAGAGTACGTCATTCCCGCCCGCTCTCCAGTCCACCTGTGGATGCTAACCGCATGACAGACACTAAGCAGACCCGCATCGTTAAGAAGACCGTACCTACCGAGTCCTTCTTCAACTTCTTCTCACCTCCCAAGGCCCCCACTGATGACGACGATGACGCCGCATCTGACATCGAGGAGCGCTTGGAGCTGGACTACCAGCTTGGTGAGGACATTAAGGAGAAGCTGATCCCCCGCGCGATCGATTGGTTCACCGGCGAGGCGTTGGCATTCGAGGAGATAGAAGACTTCGATGAGAACGACCTCGACGACGAGGACGATGAGGATGACGACGATCTTAGTGATGATCGTGATGAGGACGACGAGGAGTCAGAGGAAGATGTACGTTTGCCTCTCCCCATTCGTCCCTGAAGACACCCTTGACTGACTTGTGAACCAGGATGATGGTGCCAAGCCCAACAAGGAGGCCGCTGAGTGCAAGCAGAGTTAAGCAGCTTTCCAAACTGCCACCAACTTGTTCCCATCTTGTCTACGTACGCGTCACCGTCTTTTGAGGATGGACTTATAAAGCACCCGTTTCGAGATCAAGACCCAGCATTGATCTTACTCCATCCCCCGTGACGCAAAAAAACCCCCCACTGTCCTTCAGCTAGCATTCTCACCCACATCCCACGAGCATCGTCGCGAAGACGACTCGTCGCTTTCGCATGCATCTACCCCCCCCCGGATTAGACTGGCATTCCCAACAGGTTATAGGCTGATTTCGGAATCTCATTCTGCGTTGATTGGACCTTGTTATGTTTTCTACTGAGCACAGGCTGGTCGGGAGGTTCGGAGTGGTATCCCAGACCGGCAGTACCATAATCTGATAGAGACAGATGGAACCAGGATCGGATTCCCGGTTGAGAATGAGAGCAGACACATTCCGGCTTACAGGAGAAAAAGGTCGCGAGGTGAAGAATCGTCAGATTGCGGGCCAGGGCATACCAATTGCACATATGTAAATGTACGTAGCACATGGAAGTTGATTCTCAAGCTCCGTTGTTCATGTGCTACGCTACATACATGTTTTTTTTGGGGGGCGTCTCTAATTTCGATACATTTCCCGGACTCCAGCCTGTGCCCAGCCGAAGCCTGCCTATAATATTAGTTTTCAGCCCTCTGCGGCTTCTGTTTAAATTCTCTGACAGCAATGCATGCCTTGTGTTCATCTACTTGCGCCGCGTGTTGTCCGGATCAAGCCGGCTACGTGGTTTCCAGCCCTACCCAGGCGAAGGTCTGTCCGCATCCCTTCCATTAGTAACGGCGCTGGTCCATGATGCAATCCGATGGCGGAGGGCAAATGGGACGGGTGGGAAAATTCGTCAGGAGCTGTCACAATAGTGCAAGCCAAGACAAGCCCCAAATCTGGACCCTGGAGCCATATCCAGCCAATCAGCGGCCGAGGGGCTGCTTCGTCGACCCGTTTATGCAATAATTCTGCATCATCCCCCCAATCCATGCGAGATGTACCGCGGGGTCAATCCCGTCACTGCTATTCCTTCAATACTGGGACTCAAGGAAAATTTCCGGCCAGCGAATCTGACTCAACTTCCTGTCCATATATTCAGGAGTATTCCGCCCACGTGTGATTGATACCATTGAGAGTCTCCCAGTGTAACACATCCTCCACCATGGCTGCACCGCAAAACATTGTCCAGATTCCCAAGCCGGACTTCGCTCATCGGCTGAGCGTCTCGACGTCACCTACTGCCACATTCCACTCCCCGCCGGCCAGCTTCAGCGGGGCGCTCCCGACCCGGGCGGCACCCAAGCAGTTGAAGCCGTTCAACACACAGGACATCAAGATCCTGCTGCTGGAGAATGTGAACCAGAGCGGCAGGGACATCCTGACCGGTCAGGGTTACCAGGTCGAGGCTCTTAAGACTTCGCTGCCCGAGGACCAACTCATTGAGAAGATCCGGTGAGTCACTGGTGCTACATTTTCAGGATTTACCGATGAACTTTACGGGATGGCTGACTTCTTGTGCCTTCACAACAAAAGAGACGTCCATGTCATTGGCATCCGTTCCAAGACCAAGTTGAATGAGAAGGTCTTGCGTGAGGCCAAGAACCTGCTGGTCGTCGGATGCTTCTGCATTGGCACGAACCAGGTAGACCTGGAGTTCGCTGCCAAGCATGGTATTGCCGTCTTCAACTCGCCTTTCGCCAACTCGCGCAGTGTGGCCGAGCTGGTGATCGGAGAGATCATTACCCTTGCTCGCCAACTGGGAGACCGCTCAAATGAGATGCACCGCGGCACGTGGAACAAGGTCAGCAACAAGTGCTGGGAAATTCGTGGCAAGACCCTTGGTATGTAAGCCCCGTCCCTTTGCTTACAGAGTTGCGACTTACCAAAATTTCACAGGCATTGTTGGATATGGTCACATTGGCTCTCAGCTCTCAGTATTGGCAGAGGCCATGGGCATGAACGTTATCTATTATGACGTTATCAGTTTGATGGGACTGGGTACCTCTCGACAGGTGCCAACCCTGAACGAACTCCTGAACGAGTCCGATTTTGTTACCTTGCACGTCCCCGAGCTCCCCGAGACCAAGAACATGATCTCGACGGCCCAGTTCGAGCAGATGAAGGAAGGTTCCTACCTCATCAACGCAAGCCGTGGAACTGTCGTCGATATCCCGGCCTTGATCAACGCCAGCCGCAGCGGTAAGATTGCTGGCGCAGCGTTGGATGTCTACCCTAATGAGCCTGCGGCCAACGGCGACTACTTCACCAACGACCTCAACACCTGGGGCGAGGATCTGCGTAGCCTGAAGAACCTGATCCTCACGCCTCACATCGGTGGTAGCACCGAGGAGGCTCAGCGAGCTATCGGTGTTGAAGGTGAGTCCGCACTCACATGCCAACTACGTCCGATCCAAAGATCTCTAATAATTTGCGTATAGTTGGTGATGCTCTTGTCCGATATATCAACCAGGGTATTACGCTCGGCAGTGTCAACTTGCCCGAATGCAACCTGCGTTCATTGACCCTCGAAGAGCCAGACCACGCCAGAGTTATCTACATCCACCAAAATATTCCGGGTGTCCTCCGCAAAGGTGAGTAGGACACCTTCAGTACAACTGACTAAAGGCTAATTTTCGATTCCCAGTCAACGAGATTTTGGGCAACCACAACGTCGACAAGCAAATCAGTGATAGCAAGGGTGATGTGAGTCTAAATTCCAACATGTAACAACGATGCGTGTGGAATCTAACCCAGAATAGGTTGCATATCTCATGGCAGATGTCAGCAGTGTCGGAATTGAGGACATCAAGGAGATTTCTGAGTCCCTCGAGGCCTTGAGCTGTAAGTTGTCCAACAAGAAATCTAGCTGGCCACTTTACTAAGACGAAGCAGCACGCGTCATGGTCCGTGTCTTGTACTAAAGCAGGTAACGAACTGTCGCAGTAAGGACAGTTAAGGTACTGGAGTTACGTCAGCCCTAATCAAGGGAAATGTCCATAACCAGAAAGGAGCATGAATCATTCAACACGAGCGTCTGGAGCACATAGGTCTTTTTGAAAAGTTGGGAAAACAAGAAAACATTTTGAGACCATCGAGGAGCTCCAGTTGGTTGACGGAAAGCGAAAGGTTCAACAAGCATATACCACGGGAAAAGAGCAAGGAGAAACATAGAGTGCATAGCCATGGGCGAAATGGTCTTCAGCATGATAACTTCATTTCACGTCTACAGTGTGCATGAGCGACCAGTGGTTTGTTTTGCCTGAAAAACAAGAGCATCGGGCCGCTTCAAGGCCCGTGATGCGCCGGTAGACTCCGGCAGACTCCGGCAGCCTTGCTAGGCTCAATGTTTGTGAGGCTCAGGCTCCTCCGAGCTCCAATGTCCGAAAGTTGCGTGGTATACTCGTAAAACGGCAGAAAGCGCCCAGTGCTCGCAGGTATGGGGATTGGATGAACGGGGGGCCTTATGGAATTGCTAGATCTACATTACGGATTCATGCGAGTCCCGGGCTGAGGGTTTCTCGAAGGGATCTTCGGCGTTTCCTCTTTGGGACCACCAAGGGGACGCTGAGAAAATCCGCCCAGACCGCGTCATGCATTCAAATTGAGAACAAAGAAAGATGCGCCCGGAAGCTGTCTGGGATTTGCAACTGATCACCGACCGGCAGATCGCATCCCATGCAGACTACAATACACCTGCGTCCCGCCTCATCCGGAGCAGCTTTGGAAGGAAGTCGGTGGCATGTCATCTTGAATGGCGGTCGACAGTCCCCAGCACAATCGTGTGAAGGCCCCCCTGCAGAAAAAAATTAGAAAATAAGAAAAAACTGCCAGGGGTCGGCGCGCTTTCTGCACTCGACGATGCGTGATCCGGCCGTGTCCTGCCAATGGCCACCATAAAAAGTTTAGGGGGACGTGGAGAAGGGTGCCCCCAGGCTTGCCAGGCTTGTCCGCTTCGGGCCTGGCGCATGGATGCTGGTCCATTTTTCTGGTTCCTGGGCTAAGGTAGGGAAGGGGTGCCATGCGGACCAAAACCATCGAGGGTTGCACCAGCGGCAGCGCCAGTTGCACGAGAATCATGGGCTGGTAACTAGTTAACGTATTCTTCCCTCGCTTGACGACTCCCAGAGCCCTGGTTTCTGAGCAGGTTATGTAGCTACGGGGACATCGCGTCGTCTTCGGCGCGGAAAAGACATGGCTGGCCGCAGGGGCCCCCCGAAATGCTGCAGCGAGGTTGATGAGTGAACACAACGCCGTGAGCTTTCCTTCTCGGCGAGAACCCACTCTCCGTCTGCCAGCCATTCTCGGGGCGAGAGCAGACCGCTGCTTTGCTAAAGGGGGGCGTTCTCAAACCCCAGCCTCTGCCAGTGATGTGCTGTACAGTACCGTGTATACCTCGTCCGTAGGGACCCCATTCAAAGGTGAGAAGCCGTGGAAAAGCACAGGCTACGGTACGTAGCTCTAAGCAGCAGTGAGGAGAGAAGGGGGCCATGCGCCCAGTAGCATTTACACCAGAGCGCCACAAGAGAAAGGCTGGCCCCAGTGCACTGAAGGTTTCTGATGCATAATAATGCGACAGCAAGTGCAGACCATGCAGGCCAGTCGCCAGCAGCTTGTTTCATGCGAGCTCTTCGCAGGTGGACTACACGGTA
Source organism: Neoarthrinium moseri (assembly GCF_022829205.1). Lineage (NCBI taxonomy): Eukaryota > Fungi > Ascomycota > Sordariomycetes > Amphisphaeriales > Apiosporaceae > Neoarthrinium > Neoarthrinium moseri. The sequence continues at coordinate 77,242 of NW_026055211.1, read as the reverse complement.
GATTGGGGCTGGGGGGCTGGTTGCACTGTGAGCCGGCGCCAGCGTCTTTCTTCTACCTAGGTAGGTATTGTTGCTGCTCAGGGGCGCCCCGTGGCAAGCGGGAGGACCCAGTCGCGCGTACCGGACACACTGTAGAGCGGGCTAGGTAGAGAGGCAGAAGATGGGGGGCCTAGGGGCGCTAGGGGGCAGCTGGGTACTCTCAACTTGCCCACGGCGCAGATCCGCCGCCAGAACGGGTGTAGCGGTGACCTCGTGGGGATCGTCTGCGCCGGGCTTGGACAGCTGCAATTCGTAGCTGGAGGCCAGAGGGGAGAGACCAAAGGGGACCCTTTTCCCACGCCCCCCTGTCCCGCTCGTCGTCGATTGCTGGCGGGTGCTGCTGCTTTGGCCTGGCTTGGCCTGGCAACTGGCTAAGGTTGTGGCTCCTGATCCCCGAATTCTGGCTGGCGTAGCAGCAGCCTGGCTCTCTGGACGAACCGACCTGGACATTGCATTGGATTTCCATGGTGAACCCTTCTGCTGTCTACCGCACCCTGCGCATCTATCAGCTTTGCATCTGACTGCTCATCCTCCCCATCAGTGCTTCCAGGGACAAGACTACGGCGAGATAGACCTCCCTCCGCGTCTGGTCTCCATCTCATCCCTCCTCCTCCTCCTTTCCCAGCTTAGGTTGACTTGGGAAGCACGCACCAGCGGTACAGCTCCTCCTGTCGACGGGCCGCTCGTACTCCTTGTCTGCATCTCACCCCTGGTGGCTGTAGACCCTTCGTTCACCTTCTTCTTCTTCGGTCCCAGTAGATATTTTTGATCTCTCCCCCAATTCCCATCTCCGGCCCCGTTGGAGCCTCTACGAATGTATTCTGCTCCGGCTGCCCCTTAACAAACAGCCCACCCGACTTTTGATACCCTCTGGCATTTCCTCTCTGACGTGATACGACACCCCAACGCCCATCTCGTTCCGAGGTCGAGCTTCGGACACAACACCCGCAACCACCTTCCTCCCCTAATCTGAGCGACGACATTCACAGCTTCCGCCCCCATGTCGCAGAGCTACGATGTCGGGACAAGAGCCTGGCAGCCCGATGCCACCGATGGCTGGGTGGCATCCGAGGTTGTCAAGAAGTCAGTCGATGGCAACAAGGTGATTCTGGAGTTCAAGCTCGAGAATGAAGAGGTACGTCCCAACAGCTCCTTCCGGGATTCCAGAGCACCGTGGGAAACCATACGAGTAGACAGAAGCCGAGACTGACCTGCTCTGCCCCCCTTTCCAGATCAAGACGATCGAGGTCTCTCTCGACGGCCTACAGAGCGGCAACGATCCCGCCTTACCGCCGCTGATGAACCCGACCATGCTCGAAGCCAGCGATGATCTGACGAATCTGTCCCATCTGAACGAACCTGCCGGTATGAACGCCTATTGCAACACCCCTTGAAGAACTCCCAAGGCCGAGCTCGGTAGCTCGGCTACAGAACCATAAAGGATCCATGTGCTGACACGCCTGACTCTACAGTTCTGCAAGCCATCCGGCTGAGATACATACAGAAGGAGATCTACACATACAGTGGTATTGTGCTAATAGCTACGAATCCCTTCGCTCGAGTCGACTCGCTCTATGTCCCGGGCATGGTGCAAGTCTACGCTGGCAAACAGAGAGCGACCCAGGCGCCGCATCTGTTTGCCATCGCGGAAGAAGCATTTGCGTAATGCGGCCCCGGTGTTCCACCTGCAAGATGACAAGCGCTAACGATCTGGTACAGAGACATGTTGCGAGACAAGAAGAACCAGACCATTGTGGTTTCCGGAGAATCTGGAGCAGGAAAGACGGTCAGCGCCAAGTACATCATGCGATACTTCGCGACCAGAGAGTCGCCAGACAACCCAGGGGCCAAGTCGAAGAAGGGTGCCGAAGCTATGAGCGAAACGGAGGAGCAGATTCTCGCTACCAACCCTATCATGGAAGCCTTCGGTAACGCAAAGACAACCCGAAACGACAACTCCTCGCGGTTCGGCAAGTACATCGAGATCATGTTCGACGATAACACAAACATTATTGGAGCCAAGATTCGCACATACCTGCTCGAGCGGTCAAGACTGGTGTTCCAACCTCTGAAGGAGAGAAACTACCACATCTTCTACCAGCTCATTGCTGGAGCGTCGGACGCAGAACGGAAAGAGCTGAGCCTTCTGCCTGTGGAGCAGTTTGACTACATGAACCAAGGCAATGCCCCTGTGATCGACGGCGTTGACGACAAGGCCGAGTTCGAGGCTACGAAGAAGTCTTTGACAACCATCGGTGTCGACCAGACCCAGCAGGTTGGCATCTTCAAGCTGCTTGCCGGTCTGCTGCACCTGGGTAACGTTAAGATCACCGCCTCCCGGAACGACAGTGTCCTGGCCCCCGATGAGCCTTCCTTGGTGAAGGCTTGCTCCATCCTGGGAATTGACGCCGCCAACTTCGCCAAGTGGATTGTCAAGAAGCAGCTCATCACACGTGGAGAGAAGATCACATCCAACCTGACCCAGCAACAAGCCATTGTCGTGAGAGACTCCGTCGCCAAATACATCTACTCGAGTCTCTTTGACTGGCTTGTCGAGGTCATTAACCTAAGTCTTGCTACTGACGAGGTCCTCAACCGCGTGTCCTCTTTCATCGGTGTCCTCGATATCTACGGTTTTGAGCACTTTGCCAAGAACTCGTTCGAACAGTTCTGTATCAACTACGCCAACGAGAAGCTCCAGCAGGAATTCAACCAACACGTATTCAAGCTCGAGCAAGAGGAGTACGTGAGGGAACAAATTGACTGGACTTTCATCGACTTCTCGGACAACCAGCCATGTATCGATCTGATCGAGAACAAGATGGGTATATTGTCCCTCTTGGACGAAGAGTCCCGTCTCCCCATGGGTTCGGATGAGCAGTTTGTCACCAAGTTGCACCACAACTTTGCCGGTGGCGAGAAGAACAAGTTCTACAAGAAGCCCCGTTTCGGCAAGTCTGCTTTCACCGTCTGTCATTATGCCGTGGACGTGACGTACGAGTCGGAAGGCTTCATTGAGAAGAACAGAGATACGGTGCCCGACGAGCACATGGAGGTTCTCAGGGCCAGCACAAACAAGTTCCTCGGACAGGTCTTGGCCGCTGCTCTCGCTGTGCGTGAGAAGGACGTTGCGTCGGCGGCCTCGAGCGTCGCAAAGCCTGGTGGCGGCAGAAGGATCGGAGTTGCTGTTAACCGCAAGCCAACTCTGGGTGGTATCTTCCGTTCGTCGCTCATTGAGCTCATGAACACCATCAACAACACGGACGTGCATTACATTCGCTGCATCAAGCCCAATGAAGCCAAGGAAGCTTGGAAGTTCGAGGGTCCCATGGTTCTCAGCCAGCTGAGAGCTTGTGGTGTTTTGGAAACTGTCCGCATTAGTTGTGCGGGTTACCCGACAAGATGGACCTACGAAGAATTTGCTCTCCGTTATTACATGCTGGTCCCTTCGGCGCAGTGGACTGCTGAGATTCGACAAATGGCCAACGCCATCTTGTCCAAAGCTCTGGGTGAGAGCACCGGTCAGGGGCAGGACAAGTACCAGCTCGGTTTGACCAAGATCTTTTTCCGTGCTGGTATGCTTGCGTTCATGGAGAACCTCCGAACTGAGCGCCTGAACGCCGCCGCCATCATGATCCAGAAGAACCTGAAAGCCAGGTACTACCGCAGCAGATACCTGGAGGCCCGCAATGCCGTCGTTGGATTCCAGTCTGTTGCGAGAGCCTTCGTCATCCGCAAGAAGGCCCAAGAGTGGCGCACCATCAAGGCTGCCACTACAATCCAGAGAGTCTGGAAGGGCCAGAAGCAGCGCAAGGCATTCCTCAAGATCCGTGCCGACCTCGTCCTTGCCCAAGCCGCCGCCAAGGGTTTCTTGCGGAGAAAGGAGATCATGGAGACTCGTGTTGGCAATGCCGCACTCCTCATCCAGCGAGTCTGGCGGTCAAGGAGGCAACTCCGCCAATGGAGAAGTTACCGAAAGAAGGTCGTGCTTGTCCAGAGCTTGTGGCGCGGAAAGCAGGCAAGAAAGGGTTACAAGAAGGTCCGCGAGGAAGCTCGCGATCTGAAGCAGATCTCGTACAAGCTCGAAAACAAGGTCGTCGAGCTCACCCAGGCGCTGGGTACCATGAAGGGCCAGAACAAGACTTTGGTCAGCCAGGTCGAGAACTACGAGAACCAGATCAAGTCCTGGAAGAGCAGACACACGGCCCTGGAGACCCGTACGAAGGAGCTGCAGGCCGAGGCAAACCAGGCAGGTATCGCAGTTGCGAAGCTCCAGGCCATGGAGGAGGACATGAAGAAGTTGCAAGTCAACTACGACGAGTCCAACTCCAACGTCAAGAGAATGCAAGAAGAGGAGCGCGAGCTAAAGGAGAAGCTTCGCTCGACCGAGGCTCAGCTCGAGGAGGTTCGCAAGGAGAGCTCCGTCAACGAGGAGACCGTCAACGGCCTCAAGCAGCAACTTGCCGACCTCGTCGACCAACTCGAGCTGGCGAAGCGCAATGGCCCTGTCAACGGCGAGTTGAACGGTCATGCCCCTACTGCTCCTGTCAGCGGGCTAATCAACCTTGTGTCATCCAAGAAGAACCTGGCCAAGCGACGAAGCGCTGGCGAGGAGCCTCGCGCTACGGACCGATTCAGCTCTGCATTCAACCCCCGCCCGGTCTCGATGGCTGTCACCAACGGCGGCCAGCGTCCCTACACTGGCTTTGTTCCTGGTGTGGACAGCATCGAGATGGAGCTCGAGGGTCTGCTTGCCGACGAGGATGGGCTGAACGAGGAAGTCACCATTGGTCTGATCCGCAACCTCAAGATCCCATCCCCCAACCAGAACCCCCCTCCTTCAGACAAGGAGGTCTTGTTCCCATCCTATCTCATTAACTTGGTCACCTCGGAGATGTGGAACAACGGCTTCGTCAAGGAGTCGGAGCGTTTCTTGGCCAATGTCATGCAGTCGATCCAGCAAGAGGTCATGCAGCACGATGGTGATGAGGCCATCAACCCTGGTGCTTTCTGGCTCTCAAACGTGCACGAGATGCTGTCCTTCGTCTTCCTGGCCGAGGACTGGTATGAGGCGCAGAAGACGGACAACTACGAGTATGACCGCCTCCTTGAAATTGTCAAGCACGACCTGGAGAGTTTGGAATTCAACATCTACCACACCTGGATGAAGGTGTTGAAGAAGAAGCTCCAGAAGATGATCATCCCCGCCATCATCGAGTCTCAGTCACTTCCCGGCTTTGTCACGAACGAAAGTAACAGATTCCTTGGCAAGCTGTTGCAGTCGAACTCGGCTCCGGCATACAGCATGGATAACCTCCTCAGCTTGCTCAACAACGTCTTCCGAGCCATGAAGGCCTACTACCTGGAGGACTCTATCATTACCCAGGCCGTCACTGAGCTGTTGCGTCTTGTTGGCGTCACTGCCTTCAACGATCTGCTTATGCGCCGCAACTTCCTCTCGTGGAAGCGTGGTCTTCAGATCAACTACAACATCACCCGTATTGAGGAGTGGTGCAAGAGCCACGATATGCCTGAGGGCACTCTGCAGCTCGAGCACTTGATGGTAAGTTCCGACGAGTCGTTTATAGGCTTGGCACGAATAGCTAACAACATATACAGCAAGCAACTAAGCTCTTGCAACTCAAGAAGGCTACTCTGAATGATATAGAGATCATTCAGGATATCTGCTGGATGTAAGTTGGACTAATGCAAAGTTAGAAAGACATCCATGCTAACACGTAGTACAGGCTGTCACCCAACCAGATCCAGAAGCTTCTCAACCAGTACTTGGTTGCAGATTACGAGCAGCCGATCAACGGAGAGATCATGAAGGCCGTTGCCTCCCGCGTCTCTGAGAAGAGCGACGTTCTTCTGCTCCAGGCCGTTGACATGGACGACTCTGGCCCTTACGAGATTGCGGAGCCGCGTGTCATTACCGCACTGGAGACATACACACCATCTTGTCAGTCTCAATACAGTCGTCACTTGAAATGTAATACATGTACTAACACCTTTGCTACAGGGCTCCAAACCCCTAGGCTGAAGCGCTTGGCTGAGATAGTATCTGCGCAGGCCATTGCTCAGCAAGAGAAGTACGAGGATGATGACGAGTACGACGGAGAGGGCGGTATTCCTGAAGGTGAAGAGCCCCAGCAGATCGAGGCTGCGGCTTAAGAATCTTACTATACACATAAACACCTCGGACTCTTCTCGACGAGGGTTGCGGGACTAATCCGTCCTCTTTAAACACGGGTAATTTTGACGGTAGTTTCTTCGGGAAGGAACAAACTCATGTACAGCGTTTGCGCGAAATGAACAGATGTCTAGTGGATATCATGGGGGTTGTACTAGAAAAGACTCACATGGGCAACTTTGTATGGCATATGGGCGTTCTTTTTGAGAGCTGATCTAGGTGTCCTCTTCTTTCACGCACGAGGCGGGAAGAAGGACACGAGACAGGAAAGGTAGAAGGGGATGGAAATGAATCGGGTCAGGGGGTGGCCAGGAGGGACGTGTACCAAAAAAAGACTATGTAACATCTTCCCCGATGTAGGTTGTACGACTCTTATGTACATGCGGATGATTCATTGATCGACTTGGAGCTTTGCGACGATACTCATTTTGCTGTGCGTACCGGGCGATGGTTGTGGTTGTGACCGCAAATCGTGGTGCTGTTTGATTGCAATGAGGAGCGCTGATTGCTAACTGGGCAAGAAGGCGGTGCCGAGGCCGGGCCGACCATGAATGAAATCATGCGTGATCACAATCGGAATCCGGTAGCAACACTGATACTCCATATGACCTTCGTGAATGACCGACTTGGTTGTTGTCATCGAGACCTCGATCATACTCGGGAGGTTTTGGGCCATGATTGGAGAGCGCGAGATGCCCCACGTGACCAATGAGACGACGCACCCAGCGAAAATATTCACTTGGGCGGAAAAATTCTCTTATTCGATGCGAGACGGCAGACCCCAATTCTTTCCTTTGCAATTACAGATCCAGCAAATTGTACCCAAGTGGTGAAAGGATATTGATTCCTCGCATCGTTCTTGTGACTCTCAGCACATCCGAATCTGTCGGTGTTTTCGCTGATCGCATTCGCCCTGTTTCCGCGGCGCACCCTGTCATAGCGGGGGGTTGAACACGACGAAAGGCGCCAGAATCCGCCAGCCAGCCAGCCAGCCAGCAAGCGAGTAAACGCTTTTAAGGAGGGCACGGAAGAATTTGCAATCGGAAAAGGAACTCTTCAGAATTCTCAGAAAAGTTAAAGCGAGTGGAGAAGGAAAAGGAAAGGCGGAGACGAAGAAGAAGTAACAGAAAGCCAGCCATGCAGCGCTCAGAGCCCAACATCGTCGTCACCGGCACCCCGGGCGTCGGCAAGACCACCCACTGCGAAGTGCTGGCCGAGCGCACGGGGCTCCGCCACCTCTCGGTCAACCAGGTCGTCAAGGACAAGGGCGCGCACGAGGGCTGGGACGACGAGTTCCAGAGCTGGGTCGTGGATGAGGACAAGGTAGGCCGCCTTATGTGTTTCTTCGTTTGGTGTTGAGCCTGGCGGCCTCTCTGAAGCTGCAATGCTTGTATGGACATGGTATCAAACGTGTCAGAGGGGACTGCACTCCGCAGGCGCCTCATCGGCAGATTGAAGCGGACATCGGAGGCATTGTGACTGTTGTACGAGTTTTGGCTAACACACTGTTTCACAGCTGCTGGACGCCATGGAGGACGACGCACAGAAAGGTGGTTGCATAATCGACTGGCACGCGTGTGACCTGTTCCCGGAGCGCTGGGTCGACCTCGTGGTCGTGCTGCGGACGGACTCGACGGTGCTGTACGACAGATTGAAGGCGCGGTAAGTCTATTTTCACCCCCTCTTCCCCTCCGTCCTGTACTTGTCTCTCGGAACGGCTGTTGTGGCAGGCGCTGATGGGCGGACTCGGCTTCTAGGAAATACCCCGAGGCCAAGCTCCAGGAGAACCTCGACAGCGAGATCATGGAGGTTCTGCTGCAGGAGGCGCGCGACTCGTACAGCGAGCAGATCGTCGTCGAGCTGCAGAGCAACGACTCGGACCAGATGGAGAGCAACGTGGACCGCATCGAGGCGTGGGTGACGCAGTGGAAGAAGGACAACCCGGACCGGCAATAGTCGTCTGCGGTCTTATTGCTGCCATGTCGGAAATAATTGGTTTCGTCTTATTACTGGATGTTCTTCGTTGCTGGTCTAGGGAAATAAAGGCACGGGGAGGAATAGTATCAGACGCGCGGGCTCAAGGCTACGATTTCATGGTTTGTGGTGTAAGCTGGACATTGCGATTTGAAGGTTCATCGTAGTAAATAACAGGAACGCTTACACTGCGTGGAAGATTCGACATGCTTTGCATATTATGACACTGGGATGGGTGCTGGAAACGCTGCCACTTGAGGCTCTGTGTACCTTGTAGCTACCGTCATACCTGCATTTCGAAAGCATCCCGAGCGTCACTCATGCCCCTTCTCGGTGTCTGCCAATGGCCTTCCTAGACATCAAACTACCTATGGACGACCATTCCCCCTTCAATTTACTTAGAAAAGTTCCAGGCGCATCGACACGACAGCAATCAACATCCCCTGCTGGCGGATGGCCAAACCTTCAAAGCTGAGGACTGTAGGCTGGTGGTTCGGAGTGTGGTTACCAATGCCACCAATCGATGAGTCTACGATGTTTCGTAGATAGCATGAAAGACTCATTTCAATCGCTACCGAGGCCATTCAACCTGTTCAGCCGTGCAAGAACACAGATATACCACTTCACTGTGCCTCACGCAGTATAACCTACGTTTCCCATCCTTCTCATCGATAATCACACGTCTGAGTCAATAAACAGAGCGTTTCCCCCCGGAATCGGAAAGTTGCTTGGTAATCACGATGCCAGCAACGTTACTTTGCCTGTGCGAATGTGTGTCTTTTGGCGGTGGCTGTAGACGGAATTGCAACATGCAGCTGAAGTCGGGGCTGCCGGGCGCCAAGAAACGTGGGGACACCACCACAGCCGCACCGAAGAAAAACCCAAGCGTGGCCCGCCGGATGTGTCATACCGTTGCCGTTCCGGACTGATAGCGACGCCGTGAATATACAAGGCCCTTCGTTTTGCGAAAGATAAGACGGGGGAGATCCCTTAATCTATCAACTAGACAGACGCAAGACAATTACATCACACGCTAGAACCAAGCCCCACCTCAGAACAAGCGACAACAACTGGCAACCAATTTCGTTCATAGCCATCTATCTCAACTCAGCTCAGCCCATACACCATCACACGCTCCAGACTCAACTGTAGCTTGAAGAAAAGCATCTCAGGCCTCACCTCAGCCTATTTCCCTCTTCCTCAAATTCTCCCACGAGAAGCACCCTGCTAGAGACACCATGGCAGCACCCCCGGTCGTCAACTTCATAACGGGCAACGCCAACAAGCTGCGCGAGGTCAAGCACATCCTGGAGCCGGCCATCACGGTGGCGTCGCAGAGCGTCGACCTGCCGGAGCTGCAGGGCACGGTCGAGGAGGTGACGCTGGAGAAGTGCCGCGTGGCGGCGCAGCAGGTTGGAGGCCCCGTCCTGGTCGAGGACACGTGCCTGTGCTTCAATGCGCTCGGCGGGCTGCCGGGGCCTTATATGTGAGTTTTTCTATTTCATTCCATGCGTTGCTGTTGCGTAGAGTCGGTGTCTGCATCTTCGAGGGGACAGGGGGAGAGGGCTGAAAAGGGGCCTTCAGTGGCACAGTAGACGGCTAGGACAAGATATACGCAGCTTCGCAGTTCTTCATGGGTGCATGAGCTAATACACCTGACAGCAAGTGGTTCATGAAGTCCATAGGACATGAGGGACTGAACAACCTTCTGGTTGCGTACGAGGACAAGTCAGCAAAGGCCGTCTGCACGTTCGGCTTCTCGAAAGGGCCGGGCCACGAGCCCATGCTGTTCCAAGGTGTCACAGATGTAAGCGGCCAAGTATACCCTTCAGGCTGGCAAATAGATTCACACGGCTAATGCGTTCACAGGGCAAGATTGTGCCGGCGAGGGGCCCGGCGTACTTCGGATGGGACCCGATCTTTGAGTACGAAGGGCAAACGTACGCGGAGATGGACCAGGGCGAGAAGAACAAGATCTCACATCGGTACAAGGCTCTGGAGAAGCTCCGGGTCTGGATTGAGAACGGCATGAAGGATTGATTACCATAGCCGCCAACGCAGAATAGAAACGTTCAGTTCAAACTTCAAGTGACAATCTAAAGACGCCAGACTCCCTGCCAAATGCTGATCAGGAGTCGCTGTTCGCTATTGCTCCCGGAGAATGGGCATCCCTCCCACGGCAAACTTCCCCGGCAAGAGAAGGACAACTTGGCAGACTTGCGGATCATCTGTCACCGCGATTTTGCGCACCGGCTGGAAATGCTCGGTTCTTAATTTTGGTGGTGAAAGAGCTGCCGCTTCTCACGATGCCAAGGTCTCTTCTTGTTCCCTCGAATCAGAAGGAATCCTTGAAGTTAACCTAATCATGTTGTCGTCAGTTCCTGCCTCTAGAAAACGTGTGCAAAATCAGGTAGACATACTTGAGTAACTCAAATTCATGAAATCTTTTGAGATACTTGTTACCTCTCCGATATAGCTTGAGCGAGCTATCGGGCGATTTGACCTTGAACTCGCGACGGGAACCGACGTGCTTGACCAGCGAGTCCGAGTCGTGGAACATGGGGTCAAACACTAGCAGCTCCCGAGTCCCATCAGCGCGCTTTTCGATACCTACGATGGTCATGGAATGACCCCGGTGCTGGAAGTAGATTGGAGGCAGCGATGTCTTTCGGACCTTGGCTTCGGGGTCAAAGTCTCCGGACATGAAGTAGTCTTCTACATGCCTCAGCATCTGTGCTTCTGCGGTGCCGGGGTGTGGATCCTTGAAGCCTTGAGCATTGCAGCTGTCAAGAGTGTCAGCCCTCTCTCCGACCGCGGACACGGTGATTAGCTTACGGAATATCGAGGCTCAGGAAGAGTGCCTGGGCCTGTTCTCGGGTCAGTAAGGCTTCAGGTACACACACTGCAAACAACACACCTCAGGGGTTCCAATATATTTACGTGTCCCCCTCACGCCACCCGTCTCAATGCGTCCCTGCGTATTGATACCTCGATCCCATGCATTTTCAATGAGATCTTGAATCTTGAATATGGTAGGAATCTTTCCGTTGAGCTGGGCTGCCCCGGGCGCCTGCCTTCCCACAATGTAGGAGGAAAGCATCTGGATGTTTCTATATCCACAGAAGCCCCCTAGACTGGTGAGTTTGAGGTCGATTCATTGGAAGAGATAGCTGCGACTGACCTTCTCTCTTGAGTTTGGAGATGTGGTTGACAGCTGGGTGACACAGATATGCATACTTGGTTGTTTTGCTTTGCTCTAGGATCTGTGCAAGCACTGGCACCATGCCTGCAGATAATGGAGTCAACCCGTCAGAAGCGTGCCCGAAGGGGAAGGAGGAAGAGGAGGAGGAAGCGAACTTACCACTCTGACTGACCTGGCCCTTTTCTTTGAGCAATTGGACAAGCCATCCTGGCATAACATCTTCGTGCGCATATCTGCCGAGCTCTGATTTCTGTACCGTTTGTCAATAGTCATGTCAGAACTCCAGAACCGCAGCTCAAGCCAACTATCCGTGAGGCACTTACACCAAGCCGCTTCTTTGGAACGCCATTCGCTGCAGTGGCACCCTCCAGGCGCTTCCTAGTCGCCGAAGGCATGCTCAAGATTTGCTTCCATCTGTTAACAGTGCCGTTCTCCCGGTTAATATCATCCGCTTGGTGATCAGCTGCGTGATCCTTCCTGGGCGGCATGTTCTCCTTGGATGTGCTGTTGCCGCTCCCGCTGCCGCTGTACGGAGATCGATACTCATTGCTGCGGCTGCGACTTGAAGCCCTGGTGTCTGTGACGGGTGCTTGATTCGGTGTCAGATCCTCCTCGGCGTTGTGCAGCTCAAGGTGATCGTCGAGTTCGGCGAGGACGACATGCTCCTCGCAGCCATCGACGGGGCACAGTGCAAAATCCTGCTGCTCGGCGCTGACCCCAGTACTGGCGCTTGCCCCGTCGCGCACCACGAAGGGCGACTCCCCTTCAGCGTGGGCCTCCTCCATGTGCTGCGAATCCGTGTCAGTCGCGAACCAAGTTGGTGGAAACGATGATGCAGTCTGCGACTGAACCTACCATGAGCATATGATAGTGCGTCCCGGCATGAAACCCGCAAAACGGACAGTCCTCTACTGCCTCCTCCTCCTCCTCCATAGCGGGGGAGGCAGCGGTGCAAGATGCCATTGTTCGAAGTAGCAAGCAAAGTGGCAGCCTGGCTCATTCCTCAGGGGAGCACGAGTCTTGGCGAAACAGATGGTTGAAAGAAATCAAAGCCGCAAAACACTTTTCGGTGTTTCAAGGCAAAAGCCGAGTTGAAGGCTGTCACACAGAGGGCACTCAAAAGTGAATCGAGTGATGTCGGGTTGCCGACTTGGTCCCGGGGTTTCTGAATTACGTTCGGAAGTGACGGTCAGGCAAGGTCCGTCCCCGACAAAGAGAAGCCGCGGGATTCCTTGCTACGCACGCTCAAAGAACCAGGTATGGAGCACGAAAAGACCCGAGACCGAGGAATATGGATGGATATATTCCTCTGCTGTTGCCCCAGTCCATTCAGATGCGTCCAAATCCTGCCAATATTCAGCGAGCCCAAGGGTGTGTGCGTGGCCTGCTGCTATGCAAATGAGACCAGGCCGGCCGTTCGCGGCGGGACGATCATGCAACACGGACCAGGCAAGTCAGTCGTCGTTGATTTCCACTGCAGCCAAAAGGGAATGTACCCTGAACTCTTTTCAATGTGACACGAGCCTGTCTTTTTTCTTCTTCGTCTCTCACAACTTCGTTGTCTGCAAAAGCAGCCGACGCTCTGCTCCTGTTGCTGTTTTGTTGTCGGCCCTGCTGACTGTCTTTCCTGGTGCTAGCATGCTGCCCCGGGAATGCAAGGGCCCCCGAATCTGGTGGCGCCCGATTTGTGTTAGCTGGCTAGGTGGGCATGTAACTTAGGGGTTCGTTACCAAAACTGACCGAGCTCGCTTATAAGCATACGCTAATCATCATGTCAGGTATGCGCTAAGGACGGGACCCTGCGGATCCTTGTGCAGGACTGCCAATTAAAGCAACGAGCGAAGGCACTCATCGAGGCTTTTTGCATCGAGAAACCTCAAGGTAATATACTAGGCTGATCTTCTCAAGCAAGGTCAAAGCATTTTCACGCATGATCGATCCCTGAGACGTGAACACTGGGAATGTTCTCTTGTGTATCCCGACCCCATATTCATGGCATTTTGAGAGGCAGGTTTCCATGGTTCCAGTTTTTTACGATCTCTACCACATACAACTATAGAAACTAGAACACTTCAGTTCTCTAGTCTCTCCTTCACTCGTTGAGCGGAATTCTGAAGCTCATAATGTCAAGCTTGTATGTAGTACTTGTGTCACACTAAAACACGCGCGAGAGCATGGGAAATGACTTGAGTTGATCCTTGAGGAGCTACAAAAGAAATGGGCTGATGAGCCTGCTATATAGGGGGTGATCCCCCGGATAACGTTGTTCCGCTCCTCCATATATCCCTATATCGTGACAACTTGTCATATCCTTTGCAATAAAATCAAACTGATATGGTCGGAAAGGAGGACGTCCTTTCATTGGTCTATTCTAGAGTGAGAAAACACGGAGAGAAACTTGACATAAATCGACAGCACAGAACCTTTCAGCCCGCTGATGTTGGTATCTCTCTATGTATGGCATGCCTTTCGGTTTAGCCCCTTCATCCTTGCAACGTACCAGAGACCTTGACATTCGCCAAGCCATAGCCAGGTTTCCAAGCGAGAGCCGTGAAAGAAATATGATTCTCGGTCCTCTCAGCATTTCGAGCGTTCCAGTGGATAATCTTGCCGATTTCGGGGCCGTGAAGAGGTTGACAAAACTCTGCGAAGATGGATCAATCCGACCCGGTGCCAAGTCGTATAACACGACAAGTATCGACCTTCGATGACAAAAGAAACACAATAATACTCGACGTCTGTTGCAAAGTAACTCGCCCCGGCAATATACTTGGCATCTTGCATCAGCCTTCGAGTGTAGGAGTACAAAGGTGGCATGTCACTGATGCCACCTTTCGCTTCGGTTACTACGATAGACGACTTGGACTCCAATTGGCTTTGTCATGCCAGAACGTTTCCGTTGAAACGAAGAGGCGTTTGCACCAGCAAATTTGGCGTTCCATACGCATATTCTTCTATCAGTTTGCAGAGTCGCCACATGTTCGCCGTTTTCGGAGACTCCGAAAGTGTAGATATCATCCAAGATTCTAGGGATGAATGTCAGGTGGCGCACTTGGATGTTGATGTTTGACAAGAAATCCGTCACCCTGAGATCAATCATGCCCAAATCAGCAGATTTGCTACTCCTTTTGCCGCTGACATTGCCTATAAGATGGTGAGCTTTTCCTGGCAGCTTCAAAGTGCTTTGATATTTACCTTGAGAGATTTTACGCATGACTTGAGAGCTTGTGGCCGGATCAAGTTTGCCTTGGGTAAGCCCGCTGACCTGAGAATCCACGATGGCAATGGCCTCTCGACCATTCTCCACTTTTGTCGGTGGTCCATCCACTGCAGTATCTGCCGAAGTCTACTGATTCTGATTCTTTCCAGTGTGTTGACCCTCAGCAGGTCGGTGGTGAGCTCCAATTGAGCTGTTACTCGGGTCGTAAGTTCTTACGTCTGACTGAGGGTCGATGGAAAGCGGGCTGTTAGACTTCTGACCTCTATCAGAATGGATCTGGTCAAGGCTCCGCTGGCTAAGAGTATGCTGTACTTGGTCTCTAAGAGGGAGGTATTGATAGGAGGACACCAGTGGTGCAATTTTGGCTGGCAAAGGGCGGCGCTTGACAACATTACCACCACCTTGCACTGCAGCTGTGTACACGTGCGGAGACACGTTTTTGCCCATCATGGAGTCAAGATGTTCCGTCTGCTTTTCTGTAAACGAGATGTTGTCTCCACGCTCTGTGTTCGAATCTGACCGATCTGCATTCTCATCTGGTAGGTCGTCATACACTGTGGCGGCGTAAGTTGTAAGTGAGTCAAGATATCCCTGCAGAACGAAGTCGCGGTCTGTAGCAGATAACTTTTCCTCCAACTTTGCAATCTCGTCCAAGATTTGTATAGTGTCCTTTGTATAGTGTCCTGTTTAATCTCTCCAACATCCTCCAGTATGACACCAGTGTCCTCTTTGGTGGCTTTCGATATCGATCTGACGACAAGTAAGTGAACAGAATAACAAGCTGTATTTTGTTGACGCACAGATTGACCATCTCTAGTGCCAGATGTAATTCTCCCCTGTGAGCCTCAAGGGAATTCTTCAAGCTGGCGACCTCTTTCTTTCCTTCGAGGGCCCATTTAATAGGCCCTGCACGCCTTCGTCGCATATCGACCAACACCTGCTCAATTTTGGCCGTCACATCACCACAGTTCTCGATCACGGTCAAGATTTGCGTGCGCAATGATTCCGAGAACAGAGGATTGCCAGCATCGTCTTCTGTGTCTGCTTTGAGCAGTTCTAAAACGATTTTTAGATCAGAAAGCCCCCGATTCACCGATATCAAGTCTGCGCGTGCTTCGCGGCAATCGCGTATGAACTCGGTGACTGTAACAGTCGTCTGAATGACAACGCCCATGAGCGTCAAACAAGACGTAGTGATGGATTAAGGGTCCATGATGCTTATAGATGATGAGAAGGCTCCCCACGACTGGAAGTCCTGGTTACAACCAGTGACCTTTCTTAGGTCAGGCAGATTCAAGACATTCGGTATTCAGGTCTACAAATTGGCGAGTTGGTTCTTGCATTGTTGGGACACCCCGCACCATTCGGGCTTGGCGACGGGAGAAGTACTAAAAATATAGTCGGCAGGGGGTTGGGTGCTGTGTTGCTTCAGAGGGTTCCCAAGGACAATCTTGTCCGTATCGGCAATCCGATGGTACGTTCGCCGAGGCTTGCCTGCAAAGCCATACCTAGGCACGTATCTGAACACTTATGCGAATCGCACCATACAAAAGTCCATGCAGCATTCCAGAATAGATTTCTCGGCAGCGAGACTCCGTGCCTATTAACGTCAAAAAAGCCTCCAATTTGCTTGATGTTTTCTGAGATTTCTGCTTGCCTTCAGCGCGTTGGCTTCGGTAACTTCATGTCCTGTGAGTCTCTAAGAGGAGGTTCCCCACAGTGGTAATAATGATACCTACGAATAAGTGGTACCATTTCCTGTGTTGGATCTGACAATTTGTTGCTGCACAGGATCCATGGAAGCATCCTACACTGTAGGCCACACCAACGAGGATCTTTCTCCATTCCTGCAAGGGTCAGTTCCGAAGGAACGGGGCCTATTTGAGCGCCACGTTCTCTCGTCCTTGGGAACATCCAACAAAGTGAACATGACTTTGATAGACCCGACAGACTGGCATTTCGAAGCCCATTCCCACAGCACGGCGGTTCGAGTGACTTTTCCGCAATGTTATTTTCAGACCTCCCGCAGGAAATTATCCAAGAGATCCTGATTGCCGCCGTCAATGTGCGAGGCATTAAGCGCGCAACCCGGTTAAGATACGTCAGCAGGTCATGGAACGCCGCTGTAATGGAGGCAATCTTTGCGTCGAGGATCCTCGATCAAGGGAACCCCAAGTACCTGTTCTGGCAGCGCAACCTCGCATACAGGGTAATGGATAGGCCTGGGAGACTCTCCCGGCCACTACGCATCATCCGAAAGGTTGCTGAACACCTTGTGGCTTATCGAAGTCCCAGTGGCAAGAGCTTTACCGACGATGCCCTTAGATGTTGCGTCTTCGAGATATGCAACGTTCCCTTGGAAATGAACTGGAGCGGGAGAGACAGGGATAAGTGGTTTATGGATTCAGACCACTCTATGGAGAGCATCGACCAAGATGATAAACAGTTTAAACAAGCATTACTGGCTGCAGCGGCTTGGACAAACGAAATTGGCTTAGTCAGGGACATTTTGCCGTCTTTCCAAGACTGCGAGTATTTAATCTGTCAAGATGGCCAAGGGCGGCAAGATTTCGGGTAAGTATGCTTGAAAGCCAATTTTAGACATTACTAAAGCATAAGTTGGTGTTAATTATTATACAGGCTTATATTTGGCGAGCCTGTGGACTTGGCTGCCTATCGGGGTCATGACGAGGTGGTCCGTCTATTAATGAACGCCATCACTAAAGGAAGCGAAGAGAACGGCCTATTCTGGGGGAAAATTCTCAAGAACGCCGCTAAAGGAAACCATATCTCTACTGTTAAGCTTGTCCTCAAACCGGAGTACAACTATTGGGATCCATCGCTCGTTGCCGGTCTTCAAGCAACCGCAAGTCTAGAGATTTTCCAGACTCTGCTACCTCTTGCCAAAGACTTTCTCCAGGTCGAACCCCAAAGAAAACCAAATCATTACCATAATAAGTTCTTACCGTCGCAATTGCAACTTGCCGCACGATCGGGCAATGTACCGATGATGGAATATCTTTTCTATTTGGGGGTGAAGATCCCCGCCAAATGGCCGAAGTCCCGCAATCCCGTACTCGAGGCAGCAAAACATGGTCACAAAGACGCTCTAATTTGTCTACTTACCAAAGGGTTCACTTTGGATCAAGACTCGTTCGACGCTGCTGTTCGGTACGGGAACCCTGACATAGTGCAGGTTGCATTGAACAATGCCGGCAAACGCCATTCCTTTACCCAGGCGCTGCTATCTGCGGTAGGGAGAGAGAATCAGTCAGTGACGAGGATGCTACTGTCTCAAGAAACAACAGATCTCGATAATGAAGTTAGGACCCAAGCCTGGTGGACGGCCAAGAAGATGGGACTGGAGTCAATGGCGAGGATGCTTAAACAGGTGCGAGTAATCTGAATTGCGTCATGGGAGACCGCGTGTCTGGAGCACATATCGGCAACTATATGACTAGCCATAGGAGTAAGGTACACTGCCCTCTCTTTCACTACTACGCAATTCACACACATCACCTACACTTCCATGCGCACGTGGTCTAATGATCTATCAGATGGTGTGAGGTAACTCAAACACACTATTCTTTCAGCGATGCCATGTGTAAATTACGCTGCTGATCCCGCTAAACCCTTGAGGGCTAGCTCTAAGTCTGATATCTTCACGAGACGTAAGCCACTGTAAGGTCAGTACCCAGTTGGCGAGCGAACCTCGAGCCGGATAACTGGAAAGAGCCTCGAAACGCTCTAAAACGATACCATCATCTTATTCGACTTATATATAAAAGGGAAAGATGGGTTTAAATGGTAGGGCCTGATGTTGTATTAGTAACCTTATATCGTACCCTTCTCCCTTGTTGTTCTTGATTACTCTAAACTGAGATTATTTCTCTACGGCGTAGAACAATAAACAATTAGCCAGAGCGCACAGTTAGACTCGTAGATATCAACGTCCCTCCCCAGAGTACCCGGTGCTGACAACAAGGATAGATAACAAGCACAAGCTGAGATTTGGCTGTTTAAGAGTTTCTGGACGCGTCTACCATAGCCTGGGCATGTCGACACGACAAGCTTTCAGGGTGTAAAATACAACAGTTGCCTATCACATACAATACTAGGAGCTCACTAGTACAGCGCAGAGTTCGGCGGCCCCTGGTTAGTGCGAATTGCTGGTGCTTGGAGGTGCGTTGCCAAACCACCTAGGCAAATGTGAAGTCACGGAGGTGTATTAGATCCCCCGTCCTTTAGTAATACATAATTTACATACTTCGACTACATTGCCGTGCTTTCACCATTCTGTAATCTATGATGTGGGGCAGACCAAGCATTTCAAAACTCAAGCAGCCCTAATTTTGACTTCAGCTTATATACGACTGCTTGTGCAATGTCTTAATTAAAGTCAGAAGTGGTTGGCAGCCGATAGCGTATTTGTCTTGACCAAAGATATAGTATAGTATCCAGAAGGTAGGCTCGTCACATTGCAGTATGCCGATTATCTAGCAGGGTCTCAGGGTGAGTTCCTACCGACATTGCCGGAACGTCCTATTCAAAAAAAAATCTCTTTAGTAACTTCGTTGCCAACAAAGCTCGGGACCAAAAATAGAAATCCCTGCAACCCAGCCGACCGGTGGCCTATGCCAGAGAATCGTAGAAGAATTTGTTCTTTAGCGGAGAACGGCTATGTCCATGGGAATCTGTTCAAGCTCAAGAAATATTCGAAAGGTCAAGTAGGTGGTGAAGGAGTCACAGGATTCATCGGCGAGTGACGTGTGTCGTGCTATAAGCAACGACAATCATTGAACCGCTGATTCCTTGTAGGCTACAAAACACATCTTTCGGGTTCGTCTATTGGAAGCCTCGTCCTGAAATACATGACTTGGCGGGCAAACACTCGGCGATTGTCCCGGTCTCCGGCGATTTACGGGCATGGAACTGCAGTGATGCACAATAATTGTCACATGCGCAGAACGACACTTGTCAAGAATGCCCACATGATATCTCCTAAATGTTCGGGTTTGTCTTCAACTTTCCGCCCATGACTTTGCCATAACCAAAAGCCCATGCACATGAGGGTAGCCATAAAACCTCATTTTGTGGCCACATTTGACTATTCGAGCCCGAGGCAGGCAAGTTCTTGGGAACATTCAGGCTCGGGGGCCAATTAGGAAAAGAAAATATATCAGCGAGCGCATCCATAGTCTTTGGCCTTGTCCTGTGCGGCGTTTCTGTCACTTGGGTAGTAAGTAAAACGAAAGGAGCACTCCTCTGATTGAACCAGGGGTCCCTCCCCCTTGCTGTGTCACGTGAAGCGTTGATGCACGTTGGTCGTTGGTTGGTTGTGAGATGAAAGGCAGGCTAAGTCAACTTCCGCCGAAACCACAATCCTCTCCTTTCAGGCCTCTCACTGAACTGTCTATCGTGGACGCCACAACGCAACATGGCAGAAAGGCTGTCCCCATCACTACTTCAAAACCTCCAGGTGCGGGTAGGCCCGGAGCTTGAGGTATTGACCGACCAGAGCAGCGCCCGCTTCCAGGAGTTCGCTCAGGGATGGACCAATATTGGCCGTCAGATACCTGGTGCTATTGTCCTTCCGGAGACTGAGCAGCAGATTCAGGAGACGGTTCGACACCCCGGCTCCCCAACTATACTGCCGTTCCTAACATCTTCCTTATGCAGGTACGATGGGCTGTTCAGTCGTCGGTGCCATTTGTCACCAAAAGTGGCGGTCACAGCGAGTGGTCAAGCATCAATGAACGCGGTATCGTCATCAACCTGAAAAAGTTCTCTGGCATCGACGTTGACGCTCCGGGCAAGAAGGCTATACTGAGAGGGAGCATCTTGTCAAAAGATGTCGCCGTAGCTCTGGCTGCGGCGGGTAGCTTTACCGGTGAGGCAATCCGATAAACCCAAATACTACCAACCAAACTGACCCTGGAGATCTCAAGCATTGGGCAACGGCAACACTGTTGGGGCCATTCCCTATTTTCTAGGCGGGGGAGTGTCGGTCACTAGCTCAATCACTGGGTTTGGATCAGACCAGATCTTGGCAGCTCGCATCATTGATGCAAAGGGTAGCCTTGTACAAGTCACAGGGGAGAAGGAACCGGATCTTCTCTATGCTATTCGAGGTGCTGGCCAGTTCTTTGGGCTCGTCACGGAGCTCACTATCAAGATCACGCCTCTATCCGAGCTTGGTAACGACCAAGGCGTTATATGGGTGGGAGCCTTCGTGTTTCCTCTCGAGCGCGCAAGGGAAGTCGCCGAAACCATGAAACCGTTGATGGATGACAGTAAATATGCAACGTCCGGTCTCATCATGATCATGGCCCCTCCACCTGCACGAAATAAAACTCTAGTCATCTCGGCAAGATACACTGGGAACCCAAACCACGCCAAGATTGCTTACAAGCCCCTGTATGACTTGAAGCCCCTAATGGCAAACGGTGGGCCAGTCCCTGTCCAGAACACTAGTGACGCCCGCGAAATGCTTTGTACCAAAGGCGACTTCAAGCGATTCGGCGTCGTCGGACTGAGGCGGTTTAATGTTGACAGCTTTCTTGAAACCGTCAAAGTTTGGCAGACTCTGGTGGAGGCGTGTCCTGATGCTATCAACACGGCTTTCAACTTCCAATGGGATTCTAGACCCCCCAAGACACCCCAATTTGAGTCAGCAATGTCACTGCACGATATAAGGTACTGGCAGTAAGTGGTCGTCTAAACTTCGAGCCTCGGCTCCACATCGCTAATCACATAATTCGAGCAGGAACAATCTTATATGGCATACCGCCGTGAACAAACGGCAACTGGTTGACGAGTTCAATGACAAGTCCATCAAGATCATGCGCGGCCCTGACAAGTCTGAGTATGCCGACTTTCAGAATGGCACTCGTTCGGGGCCGATCGAGTTGCGCTATCGGGGCCCTGGTAAGCTTGACAAGTTGAAGGCGCTAAAGAAGAAATGGGATCCCACAGGAGTCTTCACAACACAGCTTCTGGACTAGAAGAGCATGCTTGGCCGATCCTATGCCGGAGGCGACGGAGGGTGGTCTCAGCTGTGACATCCCCTTTCCGCTTGCTTCACGAAAACTGTAGCGTTGGGAAATGTGTAGAGCATCGATTATGTGTTATAAAGCTGGCTTGTTTTTCACCAACCATATCACAGATGGAGAACACTCCAACCTAGAACTGCGTGTGTCTACTTCAAATGCTCATCACACGGAGGGCAAATTGCCATCAATTCTTACCTATGTCATGGGAAAATGTTTCCCATCAAACGCTTCTCGCTGCAACTTATCCAGCAGAGCTAACTCCTGCTCCTTCTCCAATCGTGGTATCTGCTTCAGGTAGTCCTGAACTCGAACAAGATAGCCCTCTTGTTCAAGCTCGGCTGCAAAATCTGCCGAGGACACTGTTTCGCATTCGGCCGCAATCTGTGCCAAAATTTCCGGAAGTGGCATGCATCCCTCGTTCTTAGCGCGCCACCATGCCATACTTGTAAGATTGCGGCTGACTAAGGTTTCAAACATTTGTTTCTGGGAATGTGTACGAAGTTTGTGAAAGAAATGAAGTCTCGGGGGGTCTATCATAGTTGTTCGAAATGCCAAGGGCTCTAGGACTGCTGGCGTCTCGGTCAATGCTGTGTGCTGCAAGAGCGTCTCAATCGCTTCCTTGGAAAGATTTTTCAGCAAGTTGGGCCAATTTTGTATTCCATACAACGCCAATCGAAGAAGATGACCCGGTGTTGTCTTAAAAACAACGAGCTGAACGTGAGTGCCCTCCGCCTCGTATACGGGTTCGAATATTCCCGACCTCACGGATTCTGGGGTGCCGTGATTAGATTCGGCGTAATGGAAGACCATTATGCGGTTTAGACTGGCTTTGTTGTCCAGAAAAGTATGTATGACTCGGAGTAGGGGATGTATGCAACAAGAACATGGATCAAATAGGCCCAACGCTAGTGTTGAAACAGATGACTGAAGCTGCGAGTGCGTGAAATGCATGGTGTCTATCGATATTTGGTCTAAATCAATGCTGGAAAGGCCTTCCATGTGGATGTCTGCGCCACTGTCCAAGAGATACCGTGTGGTTGACTCTACGTCGGAGCATAGATCTTCAATCGCTCGTGCCTCAGGCTCGTCATAATGATATCCAAGGCCTCCTAAAAGCGTGCAAATGCATATCATGATATATCCAGCATAAGCGGGTGGCAGCTTTTGATCGAAATAGTTCATGTATTGCGGCACCAGCCCCAGCCAGGGGCTTTGTGATAGCACCATGATAAAGTCCGGAGAATTATCTGGCGACCAGGACCAGAAGTTGGGTCCCCTGAAAAATGGAAAGAACGCCTGGTTATCGATTCTGGCACGAGTGTAGACAGAACCTCCGAGCGAAAGTAGGGAATGACGATGTGTTTCGGAAAGAAAATGCGAGTAGCTGCCAAATGGATGTCCAAATAATGGAAACAAGTAGGATCCGAGCGTGAGACAGGGTTGAAAATCTTTGACTTCATCGCACAACTCCCACATCTTGGCCACAGTCAAGTCAACATGGTTTAGCATAGCCAATTGTTCTTCCGGTGTTGAGTCATCATGTACCAGGATGTTGCTTCCTTCCGAACTTGAGAATATGTAGTCCAGCGCCGACCTGTGAACAAATTCGACACGAAGGCTGTGAAACCTAAATTGGCTATTGTACTTGCTTTCCTCGGCAGGCGAGAATTTCATCCTGTGCTCTTTACACTCTAGAAGGCCTGCACAGCGAGTATCGAGATTTCGTATCACGGCATCACATCTTTCCTCGATATATTTAGGACTGATGTTACTTCCATTGAGGAGTTGATGTCGTAGCGTGTAATTTGTTGCGAGCATCAACTCTGCAACATTGATCGCCTGGGCTTCGCCCATCGCACAAGACCATGGGCGGATTAGGGATGTTTTGACGAAGTGGAAGTACTTGGCGGCTGTAGAAAGGTACTCCGAGATTTGGGCGTCCTCTCCCAGGCGACCCCACATATCACTGAACAGGTCCTGAAGTTCTTTCGGTGTTTGCTCTAGTCGTTGAATAAGCTCCGTGATGCTATCTTTGTTCGTCAGTCCTCTGTGGAGCCTTTTCAGGACCAGGTAGACCCAGAGAAAAACACCGTCAGACCTTTCACTAACAAGATCCACAAAGTGTTGAATTTCTGGAAGATTTCTCGTTCTCTCATCCAGATTGACAGCTGATTTGAGGAAGTCCCAGGCGTATCTCCGGATGTCGCCGTCTGTCAGAGATTGAACACGTAGTTTAGGTATCTTGTCAAATAGCGCTTGGAAAGTAGGTTCTGGCCGACTTGATACGCATAGTTTGACACATGGAATACGCCCAAGGGTCCGAAGAAGGGACCGGAGATCGTCTTCGATCTCGGAGGGTGCAAGCTCATCCAAGCCGTCGATGAATATGCAAGTCGCTCTGTCTGCGGTCTTTAGAACATCTCGTATGGCCTGTTTTAGCTCTTGAGGGGTCCAGTCATCCGGACTATCCTTTGAAAGTATCAGAGGGAGTCTTTGAGCCAAAGATGGTAGCAACAGCCGTTCGTGTCTGTCATCATCCTGTAGTATCTGGTGAAGAAGTGAGCAGAGTATGCCCTTGGTGTTTCGCTGCATCGGATGCCCAGAACTCAGCAGAAAATGTCCGATTATGAGGGTGTCCGGGCTTCTCATATTAAGGAGACCCTGCGTTCGAGGATCCTTGAGTAAGAATAGCATCAGAGTGCTTTTCCCAGAGCCTGGTTTTCCAGATATCCAGTAGGTCGTATCATTAGAGAGCAGCCAGGTGACAAAGCTGTCTCCTAGGGACGGTCTAACATCTCCTGGCTGCTGTAAATCTGCCTTCAATTCTTGAGTCTCGCTTGCTGTCGATGAGCTATGTATTGAGTCTGAAATAGACGATATGGAGTCGGATTCGGAGTCAGAATCCAGATTTAATTCTTCCCGAGCACACGTCATCTGCGAAAGGTCGCTCTTGAATATCCACTCGAAAGTTTTGCGATGGTTTTCTTTGATGTCGTTTTTTCGACGATTCATCCCTTCATACTTCAGACTGCCGAGGATTCGCGCTCGTGTTGCTTCATCTTGAATGGCGAAGAAACCCTTTTCGATTCGTTGATCAACAGCCTGTAACAACTGTGACAGCTGCAACTCTTGTTTGGATATCGAGATGATGAAGTGTTGCAACGCTCCATTCAGTTGTTTGAAGCCTTCTCGACTCTGAAGATCGGCAGCTTCCCTCGCCGTGCTGGAAAAGGAATTCTATTAGGGGAGTTTGATTTCATAGATCGTGAGGAGCCTCACCACAGTCTGACGAGAAGTCCAGATTCTAGTACCTTCTGATAGCCATGTATCTCTTTTTCGAGGTTGCGCAAGTCGCCAGACTTCGCCAGATGCTTGCAGACGGAGACCATTGTCTTGCCGAGGTGTCCCTGGCTCCTTGAGGCTCCGATTTTGTCCAGCTCGGCGGAGAGTCTGGAAGTTGCGTCCAAGCACTTGCGCGCCAAGTCCTGGAGTTCTCTGGTGGCCTCATTGCATGGCGAGCGGGATTCTGGAGACGTCAAGGAGTCGTGGAGCGACGTGATGACACTGGACAAAGCCTTCGCATTCCCTTCGAGGCTGGGGTCTTGCGACCCGCGCTTGTAGACCTGCTTGCATAAATGGATGACTTCGCCAGTGAAACTGATGACTTGCATTAGATTGCAAGCAATTCCCAACGCTGACAGCGGCTCCATTGTGATGAGTTACGATAGCAAACGAAGCGACTGGATGGCACAATTGACCTTTGGGCTGTCGATAATGTCACCTTCCTGGCAGGACGAAGCCTTGGTGCGGGGAGGGGGTATCAGGCTGCAGAGTGAGGTGGTACAACAGCCTTGGGACTTGTGCCGAAGATCGGAGATATCAGCAGCTGCATTCACTGCGTTCACTGGTTGAGATAAGTATGCGCCAGCAAATGATATAGGAGACGAGAGGGTCGCTCCCACGATTCAGGTGGGCGTGATTCCCACCCCATAGTGGAACATTAGAAAAACCTATAAATTTCTCTAATATCAGTCCCGAATTATAACCGTGACCGTCAGGGGTTTTTTTTTTTTTTTTTTTTTTTTTTTTTTTTTTTTTTTTTTTTTTTTTTTTCCGCCAAAGATGATGAGAGAGCCCTTTAGAAGACCCTGCCGGCCTCCTTCGTCTGGTAAAAAATATACCGACAAGCGATTATGCATATACGACGACCACAAGCCCCATACTAGTTGCGGATTTATTAAACTGCGCCCATTTCCTCCCCTTTTGTTTTTCTGTACCATTATCAATAATAGCCAGTGATTCATTGACAAGTGTGTGGGTGTTATTCCCACACTTGAGTTGCCCAGATCGGAGCGCTGCAACCGCTGATCTTAAGACTACTTCACACTCAGCAGACATTCCTGTAATCACCTGACGGATAAGCTGGGTGTGATTCTCCTGATTACCCACAACCTCCAGTAGTCAACCTATACAGTTCAAAAATGCATGGCAACAAAGTCATTGTTCATCATTGCTCATCTATTTGGGTAGTCGTCATAAAAAGCAGGTGTCGACCGTGTTCTTCAGCAAGCAAAATCTGACATGTGAATCAAATCTGGCTCCCCTCCCACCGCTTTACACAGTGACGTTCTTCAGCTTCTCGCCGGCCTGCTCGACGGCCGCGGCGACCTTAGCCTTAGCACCACCCTTGTCCGCCTTCGCCTTGGCCTTGGCCGAGGTGGTGTCCTTGGGCAGCTCCTTGCTGAAGGGGATGAACTCGGGGGCGCCGGGGAGGAATTTCCGCAGAACCTCGGGCACGTTGAATCCCTGTACGGGTTAGTAGCTGACCTTGTGGAACAGATTGAATGGACTCGACTTACATCTTCGGTCTGGTAGTTCTCAAGGACACAGCACAGCGCTCGCTCGGTGGCGCACAGAGTCGAGTTCAGGGCGTGGACGTACTTCTTCTTGGCGTCGGTCTGGGTCTTGGTGCCGAACCTGATCTCGAGCCCGCGGGACTGGTAGTCGGTGCAGTTTGAGCACGAGACCAGCTCCTTGTATTCGCCCTGGAAGGGGAACCAGGCCTCCAGGTCGTACTTCTTGGAGGCGGCGTTGTTCAGGGCGCCGGACACGATGGCGACGACGCGGTAGGGCAGGCCCAGAGACTTGTAGAACTCCTCCGAGTTGGCAAACATGATGTCGAACATCTCCCACGACTTCTCCGGGTCCGTCAGGCAGAACTGCTCAACCTTCTCGAACTGGTGGACACGGAAGATACCCCAAGCGTCGCGCCCGTGGGCGCCGGCCTCTCGTCGGTAACAGCTGGAGTAGCCAGCGTATTGGATGGGGAGGTCTCGGGCCTGCAGCCACTCGTCGGCGTGGAAGGCCGAGATGGGCTGTTCCGAGGTGGCAATCAGGTACTTGTCGTTCTGGGGCTCGCCGTCGACCACCTTGTACAGCTCGTCGTCGAAGGCGTCGAGCTGTGCGGTCTTGCCCATGTAGTCCTTGTTCATGAACTGGGGGCACTGCAGGGGGGTGTAGCCCTTCTCGGCCAGGAACTGCAGGCCGTAGTTGATCATGGCCTGGTTGAGGAAGACACCCCACTGCTTCAAGAAGTAACCGCGGTGGCCGACCACCTTGACGCCGCGCTCCGGGTCGTAGCCGTCCAGGCGTGTCAGGACCTCGTGGTGGCTGAGCACATCCTTCTTCTCCGGGGTGACGCCCTCGGGTGCCCAAGTCCTCAGCACGGCGTTGTTGTCTTCGTTGTTGCTGACGGGGACGCTAGGTTCTGTTGTCAGCATGGGGGTCCCCGGTGGCCGACAGTCTGCCTTTCTCCTCCTCCTCTCTCGGGGTGAATGTACCTGTCGTGGACGTAGTTGCCTATCGTCTTGACCAGCTTCTTGAGCGCAACGTCCTTCTCGGCGGCCAGGTCAAGCAGGGCCTTCTTCTCCTTCTCGAACTCGGCCTTCTGGGCGAGGAGTTCGGAGGCATCTTCCTTTGCCTGTATACAGGATCGGCTGCCCCGTTAGTCACACGAGGCCTCTCTCTCTCTCTCTGGCTGTCTGTCGCCGGGGTTGGTGGGCTGACCTTTTTCTTGGCGCCAATCTGCTTCTGGGTATCGTTGATCTTGGTGTTGACCTGCATGGCGGCATAGTTTGTCTTGCGGTGGTCCTCCCACTTCTCAATGACCTCGTCGACGACCTCGACTTTGGCGAAGCGGCGGCGCTGCGACTCCCTGATCTTCTCCGGGTCGCCGCCCCTCTCCTTGATGAAGTCGGTCACGTCGAGCATGTTGGGCTGGTCCGAGGCGCGGTTTGCCGGTGTCGCGAAATGTTGGTCTGTCCGTCTGTCTGTCTGTCTGGCTGGACCGGGCGGGTGCGGGTAGTTGCTCGGGTCGCAGGCCTGTCGTCGGGTCTAATGTCAACAATGGTGTTTATTTATCAGATATAGTTTACGGTCTGGGCGGCGCAAACGTGGACAGTCAAATTGTGGTGGGGTTGTTTTCTCGAGGCGAGGGGCTCGGAGGGGTTTCTGGACGGGCTGAGGGGCACGACGACGAAAGAGTGGGCAGATTGCTTTTCCGTACCTTATCGATTGGATTTAGTTATTTGGGACACTAGGACTGGAAAAATTAGGGGCAAGGGGAGACTCGGCGGCTTTAGTTCTCGACGGGCTGGGGCTTGGGCTTGGGCTTGGAGGGGTTTGGCGGGGCATTTTATCCAGGGCAGCCCCCGGGGCCCGGGGGGGCAATTGGGCAGTCGGGTAGGGGAGGCTGTCTCAGTCAAGCCTTGAGTCACCCAAAGCTATTGGCCGCCCCTCGTTCGTCGGCTTGACTCATGCTATTCTCGCCATCTTCATCGCTGCTCTCTACCTGTCCGGTGTCGGTAGATTTCGTGCGAGTCTCATTGGTATTGGTATTGGTATTGGCATTGGCATTGGCATTCATTAGACAGCCCACCAGAGATCAGACGCGCGGGCAGACGGTACCAACACGTCCGTCTGGTCTCAAAGAGGCCACTTTCGAGGAACCCTTGTAGAAAAACAAGTATATCATCCAGCTGTGTACTGTATCGTCCAAACAGGAAAATGATTTCTCTGGTGCCCGGAACATATATACAGGCCGGCCGCGAATCTTCTCCTGCCTCAGCCGGCCAAAGCGCATCTCAAGTAGACACAGGAAGCCCACCGCGAAACCCAGCAACATATGCCTTGTCTGACCTGCCCTGTAAACCAACACCTGATCCCATATAATCCCAGCATATCCAGCAGTGCGAGATTCCACGCGTCTATGCCCAATCGACGTCCCCTAACCAGCCATGTCTTGGAGCAACCCTGTAAGATAAAAACAGGCCTAGAAAGACGAGAAGCATACAAACACTCCGCTCCTCTTCCCCCTACATCATCTGGCACTTGCCCCCGTCCGGTGCCTCGTTGGGGTTCTGGCTCTTCTCGATCTGGGCGATCAGCACCTCGAAGGCCTTGCCGACGTTCTCGTTGTAGCGGGCGCTGGCCTCGGTCCAGCCGCAGTTGAACTTCTCGGCCAGCTTGCGGCCGTCGTCGGCGCTGACCTGGCGCTGCTCGGGCCGCAGGTCGCTCTTGTTGCCCACGATGACGATGGGCACCCAGTCCGTGCCCAGGTGGTTGAGGATCTTCTCGCGGATCACCTGCACCATCTCGAACGACGACAGCGACGCCACCGAGTACACCAGCATGTAGCCGTGGATGCCGATGAAGTGCTTCGAGTTCAGGATGCTGTACTCATCCTGCCCGGCCGTGTCGACGATCTCGGTCGCGTAGTCCTGGCCCTTGAACCGGATCACCTTGCTGAACGTGTTCTCGATCGTCGGGTAGTAGCTCTCGACAAAGTGGCCATCGACGAACTGGACGGCGAGCGAGGATTTGCCTGGAGGAGGGGGCCCCGAGATAATGTCAGCAACTTGCGCACCCGATTTGTGATGCGCCTTGCCCTGCGCCCGCAAAACTCGCACCAGAGGGGGGCGTTGGCTACTGACCGACGGATCGACTGCCGACAATGGCGACTTTCCGCTGCTTGGAAGGCGCAGGCATTTAAAGGTCGAGGATGGGGGGGCGATCTTCTGGTTTTCGTGGGTTGGGCAGGAGCACCAGGGGCGTTGGCCGCGGACGTGGGGGTTATCTGGTTTTCAGGCAAAGTCCCCGAGCGGGAGAGGCACGAGACGACGAGCGGGGGGGAGCTGAGATATGCGATGCGAGATGTGAGATGTAAGATGTGGGATTGGCGAGATGTGGGATGGGCCAAAACGAACGCCGCCGTCCGGGGAAATCGACCTGGGACAAGTCTCGAATTAATAGTACGGATGACGTAGGAATGTTGCCCAAGGTCGAGATAGCAGCCAGCGATGCCCAAATATGTTGCAATGGCGAGAAGGGATAGAAAAAAAAAGCGCAGGTCTCGGTTTTAGCCTATTGAGAGTGTCGTGTTCACCAGGGTTGTTGCAAAGAAGTGATGCCCTCCCGAGGGAATCGGCGTGTGCTCGACGAAGCTGGTCTCTGGGGGATAGAAATTCTCACGGGTTTCTAACTAGTGCTACTACTAAGACCCTAACTTAGGTACAGTCCTGCACATAGCATAGCTCCTCGCGGATCTCCCGTATCCTGAGTGAGCAAGCCAGGTCCAGCAAGGGATGGATGCAGGTGGATAGGGGTGGCCAGGGGGGGTCCCGCCGCTCGACATGCAGATTGTGGGGTGCGACTGAGGCCTAGCCCGCTGCTAGCTAGAAGCTCTTTTGGCCTTGAAAAGGGTACCCTAGGTACCTAAATTCACGTCGGTACTGGAGACCTGGAGACCTGGAGACCTGGAGACCTGGAGACCTGGAGACCTGGAGACCTGGAGCCTGCTGCTGCATCTGTGGCCCAGAGCCCCGCGCGATGGTGTGTCTCAGCGAGGTGGAAGAGAATCCATCCAGGGCGATAAGCGAGCCCCTCGCGAACATTCACATGCCACCCCTCCAAGGGCCCTCTTCTCTCTTCTCTCCAAAAACGCGCGGCTAGCAGGGCAAGGATCCTGTCAAGGTTTGGATGGTTGTGTTACCTGTCACTTTTGTTTGATAGCCATGCGGCATTATTGTGGCAGGCAAACCGGGTAAAGGGCGTGAGGACTCTCGAGTTGTATGCAGAACCCACGTGCTGACCCCCAGGCGCCCCCCTCTACCTCGAGCTACTAAGCCCCAGGATCTGCCCTATTGCTTGCTTTTTACAAGCTCTAGCCTGTCTCGCCCTGACAAGGGAGGAGCCAGCTCCCGTCCAATGGGCTTGCTCCCTCCGCATGTACGTATGGTAATCAACGTACATCGCCGTTCTCTGTGGGGTCCTTATACCTGCTATTATACTGTGGGCGCTGAGTCGAGGGGGATTGGGCTCGGCGCGCCCAACCGTCCGATAGACACTGCTGACGGGTTGCTCTCCTTGATCTACAGATCAGCTGAGGGATTCTGAGACTCGAAAGCAACCATCGTTTGACACGGTCGATGCTTGGATTCTATTGAGCTTGGACGACGGGGATGGGCTGGGCAGCAAGAGGTCAGAGCATGTCGGTTTTCAGTTTTCTTTCGGAGCATCTGCTTCTATTAATAAGTCGTTTGGGACTGTGGCCGAGGGGGGCCCGGGTGCTCCTCCGATATGAACTTTGCTTTTCTACTGCGACTCGTGTGTCTGAGAAGCCACCAAATATGTCTATCTGGTGATAATTCCCGCCCTGCCTGACGCTGCAACCACAAACAATGGCCACCGGTAGATGACGCCCTGCAGGTGCCCATTTGACGGAGGCGAGATGGCTCCCGTGCACGCTTCACAACTACCGATGGTTCTACTTCGACCAGAGATAATATTGCCGTTGAATTTGGTGGATGGAGCACTATTGAGACTGTGATAATTTGATTTAGTCTCGAAAACGCGCCGGTGTGGCGGTATTCCCGCTCGCTAGATATTAGTCAAGACAATTATGGATTGAGAAGTTGGGTGGAAGAAAAGCGAGTTTGGCTGACCTTCCGTATAAGCCTTCCGTGCTTTTCTCGGAGAGCTAGTAAGCAACATACTCTAGTTTTATCAACCATTTATCCTCACATACTACCCTTGCTATTTTCTTCCAACTCCACCGTCCACAAGTGATACTTTGACTTGGAGCGAAGCCACGGCCCGTACGTGTAGAGCGCCCATGGGACCGGCGCCATTGCCAAGGCTATGAACCCCAACAGACTACTCGCCCACGGCGTCCCTAACCTCACATACATCTGCGCCGCGAACAACGGGAATCCGGCGCTGAACAGCGACCTCAGCACCGCGTTCGCCGCAAGCGCACTCGCCGAGAAGCGGCCGTAGCAATCTGTGAGATAGGCATTGGTCCCCAGGAACAGCGTCACGAAGCCAATGCCGAACGGTGTGCCCGCCGCAATGGGCGCGGCCCAGTGCGTGGGCGGGTTCGCCGTCCATCCGAACCAGAAGAGAGCAACGGGGATCAGCCACGCGAGGACAATGAGGTGCGGCAGGCGGGCTTCGGGCTTTGGCCCTCCGAGTTTCTTCACGAAAGCAGCGTGGATGTCATTGATCCACGGCGAGCTTGCAGTGGCAATGGCCATCCCTAGTCCGATCCCGAGGAATGACAGACCCGCGATACCCTGACTCCATTGCCGAGACTGTTGAAACACCACCGGGTACGCCGTAAAGTCGAGGTACAAGATACCCCAGACGAACGCCGAATACAGGCCGAGAGTGAATAGGATGGGCTCCGTGAAGAGCATCAGCCATGGTCGTGTAAGGTTGGTCGCGTACTGCTCCTTGAACGATTGGCACGCTGGCCGGAATCCGGTCTTCACCTTCTTCTGCTGAAGTAAGACCACGACATATGTCTCTGGAAGCAGGAGTAACATGGCCACATAGACTATTCCAGCTAGGATGCTCACTACCCCATAATTCCTACTCTATGTGTTAGTGTCAACCACCATTTCATCCGGGCTATGGGATTGTCCTAACTTACCACCTCCATACTAAATGCTTCACGAAAATTCAGCAGGTTGGATGGCATCGGATGAGACTGCTTGAGCTTACCTGTGAGATGAAACCTCCCACTATCGGGGCAACGACCGGTCCGAGTGAGCTTCCCGTGATAAAGAGGGCAAATGGCACCGAGCGTTGGCTTTGCGGCCAGATGTCAGCAAGCGAGCCTCCACTGTTCGTTACTACCGACAGTCAGAAAACACAGAGCTCTTGTGAGGGTGAAATATTTGAAGCAAAATACCCGTCGGCGATCCAAAGAAGCCAGCCAAGAAACGCAGCACCAGAAGAGCCGAGATGTTGGGCGCCGTTGCACAGCCGATGTTGAAACAGAAGAACAGCAAGAACGTGATGCGGAACACCAAGCTTCTCCCCCACACCTCGGAAAGCGGTGCGAACAGCAACGGCCCCGTGGCGAATCCGAGCAGGAAGGTTGTTACTCCTAACGTTGCTACGGTCTTGGAGCACTGGTAGGACGCGGCGACGCCTGCAATCGCCGCAGTGTGGACACTGGAGCAGAAGGTCACGGTGGCCGTCATGAACACCACGACCATGGTCGAAGACCACTTCTTACGAGCTGGCCAGTTTGTAGGGATCTCTTCAGGGTCGAGCGTGATCTGCAGTGGCTCGGCTTGCACAGCTGCTTCCTCGGGGTCTGTATTCTTAGGCACAAGGCCCTCAAACATCTGAGCAGTCTGTCTCTCCATGCTGAATCAAGACCCTGAAAGCCTGATTACGGGATAATTCGGTGAGAAGGGAACTGCAAAAGAGACACCAGAATCCAGTGTTCCTTGGCAGCTTATATACGTCCGCAGCATTGCCCAATGGGACGCTGAACCGAGCTAAACGCCGAGCTCGAGACATAAGCGAAATATATACTAATGTTTACCCATGCGAAACCTGGTACCCTGGTTGTCAGATCATGTAATGGGCACATCGGCCGGTTCAGGCGTGCGACTCTGCAGGGGTCAGCGTAGTCTATCGCCTTACGAGTTTGTCAAGTTCACAAAAAAAATCTTCCGCGACTGAAAATCGGTGAAAGGTGTATGCAACAGCTCTCGTATGAACTTCTGGCTGTGTGTTGCTCTTAAGAATAATTTTTTCTTCGTGGAACGCACATAGCAGTTGCCATGACTTTTGCGGATCTCCAGCAAAATCAACGAAGCACTCAATCCTATTGCTGTACACTCCAGACACCATTCACTTTGTGTAGAGTCCAGCTAATCATGATGGACTCCAAGCCAAAGGAAGTTATTTGCAGACAGTATAATATATATTTAGCTCCCATATGGACGGATGACACATGATCTCACCGTCTTCCATTGCGCGCAGCTAGGACTGTCTAGGGACATCTTCACACTTGAACATGGATGAAAAGGGGTCACTGGTCGAAGAGGTAGTGCGGACAAACTCCATGTTGTTCGCAATGTCCGTCGCCTTTTCTTCTCCAAATATTGACCCCACCCAGGCCAGGGCCGCATCGATGCCGGCGCTGACCCCCGACGAGGTCCAGATGTTCCCGTCCTGCACCCACCGGGCCTGCGCGACCCACTCCGTCTTGGGGCCGTAGGCCACACAATCCTTCCAGAAGGCCTTGTTGGTCGTGGCGCGCTTGCCGTCCAGGAGGCCCGCCTGGGCCGCGACCGCCGAGCCGTTGCAGACGGTGATGAGGTGGCCGGTCTTTGGGACGACGCGGCGGAGGAACTCGAGCGTCTCAGGGCCGGTATTGAAGCCGCCCCAGCCGCCAGGGATGAAGAGCACGTCAAGAGGCGGGGCATCGGCAAAGGTGTGCGTGGGGACCACACTCTGTCCCACGGCGTGCACGCCCTTGCTTTGCGTCGACACCGGGTCACGCGTCGCCGCAATAACGGCCAGAGTCATGTCGTGGGTGCAGGACAAGGTATTGACCACCTCCATGGGGCCAAAAGCATCGAGGGCTTCGAAGCCGGGGTAGACGAGGAGCCCGAAGCTCTTGGGGACTTGTGAGTATTAGCCATGGCGGACTGTGCCAAATTCGGTATGAGAGAGCCCAGCTTACGGTCTGAGTTGGGAGCCATTGTATAAAGATTGCCTATGGACAATGTTGTAGACTAGTGTTGCTAGAATAGTTGACTAGGCCGAGGCAATACCGTTTTATATAGGTCTAGTCCCGACTATTAATGCCGTAAGGTCTCGGAGTTTGCTCGAATAGGGAAAACTTACGGGGCGGCGTAGAGCTTGTGGCGGCTGTGGCTTAGCGTCAGCCGGGGTTTAATTCTTATAGGTAGCTCACCACCTCCCCGCATACAGATTTTAATTAAGCAACGAATCTCTTGGATTTGCAAGGCAAGAAGCAATGCATTTGGGACAAAAGCTATCCAATCGATTTGATCGCTGCGAGCTAGCTGTACGGAGGCCACGAACCTTTCTGTTTGACTTCATAGGCTGAAGCCATCCTAGCACCATGCTACAAGCACTGCCTTTCATATCCCGGGACTATTGCATGTTGAAACGAATTCGCACATCTGGAATATGCCGCCTATAAATTATGTGCACAGATCAAGCAGGTCTTTCTTACAGAGAATATCTGAAAGAGAAAGCGCTGTTCTGGGCCCGGTTTCGGCAAGCACGGGGCTCCTGTTATCCTAAAACGGTGGCGAACTAGCTACCTTAAATGCATTATATCCAACGCTTCATTCATTCATAACAAGAGCTACAATATAGTACACCAGTGAAATAGATTTAGCTGTGAAGTAGTCATGAATAGGCAGAGAGTACATTGTTGAAATGACTAGCTGGCTATTGAGTGTCTATCTAAAGCGGGATCCGGAGACCGACAACAGTAAGGAAGGTTCAACGGAAGAAGACAAATAGTGTGCCGGGGGGGGGGGGGCTAGGTAGAATATGGTACACCCAGGGATGCGAGTGACTTGCCATTTGGGGACCTCCACTACTAGAAGTATGAAATCCTCGCACGACCCGGACTGCTGGCTACTCTCTCTACTGAACAACCTTGTATACATCGTAGCTGGCCGGGATATCGGTAGCATTCCCACCATTACCCACGATCGTTGCACTACAATTAACCAGAGAGTTAGTAAAGAAGGTCATGAAAGGGGGGTGAAATATCCGTAGGAAATGAAAATTGTTTTCATGTTGAGGGGCTTTTGGCTTACTACGAGAAAATCAAAGTGTCAGTACATAGACTTCAAACGAGTTCGGGATTCATTCGTATGTATACATACCAGTTCGGTTAGACTAGCATCATCAATGCCGGCAATGCGGTATAAGGTGCCATCTTCTAGCTCCAACATGTCCGGCTTCACGTGCTTGGTACAGCCTTCAGTGGTGGCGCAGGCCTCGGTCGCACCATCGAGGCGCTTCCTGGAGGTGAAGCCGTAGCCGCCGCCCGAGAATGGGCCGGATGTGAGACACACATCTTGTGTGTTACGGGCAGTCAGAACCTGTCTAAGGTCGTTGCACCTGCCATTAGCATGGCCATGGCATTGGAGAACCCAGTCCGTCGGGATGGCGTGGAAGCCGACGCTGGGGTAGACGTTGATGTCGACACCACTGCAACAGAAGTCGGGGTTGGCGTTCTGGCAAAAGAAGTTGGCACCGCCGCAATTGTTCCCGTTGGTGTAGAGGCGGATGTCGATGGCAGAGACAGTGGCCACAAGGCCGAGGAGGATCTGGGAGATAAGCATATTGGCTAAGATGTGATAATGACGTCGTAATTGATAGATTGATGGTGTGATGGAGGAAGAGATGGATGAGAACTTGAAAGTGATGACGAGTGGCCTTTTATAGACGTCTTGACAACTTCTCGACACGAGAGACATGACGATGAGCCAACTCAAAATACCTACTTCTACGTCGGTAGATCTATGGTCTAGATTCTTCATCCACGTTAGCCAATAACGAGCGACATCCCAGAACGGGGATAAAATATGTCGCAAGTCACGTAACATGTTGAACCTTAGCGTGTGAGATCTTTCCATGCTCACTGCGTACATTGGTAACAGAAACAGTGATCATCTAGGCCAATCAGATGGCGATTAACAGCAACCAGGTGTTACATGTAAGCCAATATTATGCGCGGCACGTATAGTATACCTCGAGTGTTACGATTCTACAATTACTTCCTGGTGTGGCTGACCACAAGTATAGCCAATTTAGACCACTTCAGACTTGCATGTCAGCTTACGCCTACTATGCGCAACCCGTCTGGTATGCTTCAAGCGCAATATGAAATCGTCATTTTGCCTGGGTTGCTATCTGAGGGTTCTTAAACTGCACTTTAATAAGGCTTTATCCATTGTCGGTTCACGATATGTGATTGGTCCTAGCTAACATGAAGAAATGCAGTTCAAGTACATTAAATACTCACCATACGGCAATAATCGTTGGGTTACATGTGCCATAACAAGACTTCGTCAATTGTTATGTTTTGAAGCCAAGTCCAGCGTGTCATATAGAATAAATAGGATATTCCAGCTCAATCGGTGTAAAAACACTCTAAGGGGTTAGTGTTAGTGGACCATTGATTGTGTGGCTGATTCGCTGGCTGCATCAGCCCATTTGCATGCAAGTGAAACAGTTTTGCTGGCTCTAAGCGAGATGTTGCAGCTTGAATCATATCATTGACAGCCCTGGCCAGGCAAAGCGGCAGAAATTCGCGTTGCCTGCATTCGTTGGCAGTCAGCCTGCTGTTGATTGTTGTATCTCGTTCTGGACTGGCAAATGTCCCCTTGTACCATCCTAACTACAGCTCTTTCATAAATCTATTTCTGACTATCAAAGCCGTAAGCTCTCGGCTTTGTGCGGAAGGATGGTTTATCAAGTGTTATTGTCTTGAAGAATTTAACGTCACCTACCTGGCACTGACACCAATCTCTCCATACTAACCTGCTTTCTTTTCGTGAATGGTGGCCAAGCCGTGGTTACCTCGGTCTGCTACCAGCCTATTTTCTTATGCTTACCATCATCACATAGAAGCATACAGCGAGATTCCTGCGGTGCGTTGCATGAGTTTCTAATGAATCAAAGAAGACTATCAATCAAAACTTATATTTCAATTGACGGTAATTAGGCAAACTTACTTGAGTCGATTCTATAGGAATGTTCACGATGCATTGCAATGCTCACATACTGCTGTGGAGGAGTCGATTCAAATCGAAGTTCATAGATACACAGATCTTTCCGGGGCCTTTCTTTCCCTTCTACTCTCATCCTTCTTCTCTAATTCCGAACGCTGTCTTGGACGTGGCCCTGCAAATCCAATTAGGCTAGACTCCTATCTACAACCAAACGACCAATACTCTGAATAGCTGTGCCACCCGTAATTTCGAACACAGCAACTTCGGCTTGGAAGGTCTTGCCGATATAATTGCGTAGCTCGACCGCCATCAGTGAGTCGACACCATAACTTGAAAGAGGTTTGCTGGAGTCCACATCATCTGTAGATATTGACAAAGCCCTTCCTAGTTTCGTGGCTAGGGCCGCAATGACAACTGTTATACGCTCTTCGGTGCTAGATGCCTGTTTGAACAACAGGGTTGAATTCTCTTGATCTGGCGCCGATTGATTGGGCAAGAGAGATCCGCTTTTGAATTGTGAAAATCCTGCATACAATGGCTTCTGCATCGTCGGGACAGGGGCAAGTCCTTCAGTAAGTCGATGTGTCGGCAACTATCGTGTACAGAGTCAACAAGTGATCAGGAATGAAGTTATAGGTGTCAAGTCGGGGGGCCTTGACACCCAGCCAAGACACGGTATTGAACTAGAGGTGGCGGAGTACCTACCATGAGACCGATTAATACCTGGCATTCAGCGACCGGAAGCACTGGTAGTCCTGGGTTGCAAAAGACGTCGAGTATTGAGAGGAACTCGGCTGTCTGGATCTGTCGCATGTCCGCGGCATTCTCACGCTGCCTTTTATAAGCTTCATTCTCTGCGATGATGCCAATGTCTTGCATCCATCCAAGGTCCAATGATACAGCTTTGGCGCCACAAGAAGTACGATAGCGAGCCAGTGCGTCTTGAAAGGTGCAGCCTGCGGCATAATTGGACTGCGCGATACCTCCTGTGATGCCGGAAAGTGATGATAGCTGTACAAAAAAGTCGAGTGATTGCGGCAGCAGTTTATGTAGATTCCAAGACGTATAAGCCTTCGACCTGATTGTGAGATTCCATTGCTCGAATTTCATGTTGCTGAAAATGGCGTCCTAATATGTCGATTAGAACATTTCTTGTAACCTGTGTGTGCTAGACGCAACGAACCTGTAATACCATTGCCGCATTGATGCATCCTGATATGGGAGGCATTTTGCTACATTCTTTCAGGGCATTCGATAAAGACTCAGTTGACGATGCATCGCATGTTGGAGCCACAATAGTAACACCCCGAGCGAGGAGTTCAGTCATAACCTCTGAGGCCTCCTTTGATGAACCTCCAGATCTCGAAGGCACAATTAGATACATTGCGCCCTTCTCCACCAGCCACTTCAGGATTTCGCGGCCAAGACCGCCCCATCCGCCAGCTACAAGATAGGATCTGTGTTCGCTCAATCGCCAGTTGCTCTTCTGGGCCGAGTATTTCTGATGAATCGATTAGCAGGAGTCATGTAATAGTAATAAGTGTCCTCACCTGAACCACATCAGAAGGTCGCGGTGAAACGATGATGCGTCCTGTATTCCGTCCACTCTGCATCAATCGGAATGCGTCCTCTATATTCGATGCTGAGAACAAGTTCAGCGGGGTAGGACTACGTATAGCGCCTTTTGTCAAGAGATCTAGCGTTTCCTGCTGCAACTTTGCCAGTAGCTGCTTATTAGACGTGGCGATTTGAGCAAGGTCAATACCTGAAAAAGTAACGTTTTTGGCAAACTGAGCCATCGGTAGTGACGAATTTGCTCCAATGTCGGCTTTACCAATTTCAAGGAATCGTCCTCCCGGGGCAATGCACTCCCATGACGCTATCAGTCCATCCCCCGATAAAGAGTTCAGAACTACATCGACGCCATACCCGTTAGTCATCCGCATGATACCCTGCTTGAACGTTGAGTTTCGGCTGTAAAGTATATGCGTTTCCGGGATGCCGAATTGCTCAACTAGGAGCTGCTTCTTGTCATCAAATCCGACAGTAGCGAACACTTCGACACCAATCATTTTGGCAATCCATACCGCCATTTGCCCAGTACTGCCGGCGGCGGAATGTATCAAAATCTTGTCGTTTTTCTGCAGTCGAGCCACCTTGACCAAGGCGTAGTATGCCGTAATACCAGGCGTCAGAATCGAGGCTGCCTCCTCGAATGACATCGAGTCGGGAATTTTGGTGATCAGAGTCGGCGGTGTCTGTAACAAGGTGCGCATGCTACCAAAATGGGCCAGACATACCCGATCTCCAGGTTGTATAGTAGACTTGCAGGAAGCGCCCACACGTGTCACGATACCAGCACAGTCAGATCCCAGCCCCCACTCATCTCCTTTCAATCTGCCAAGTGCAAAAAACAAGTCTCTGAAGCTCAAGCCCCATGCTTTCGGTTCCACTTCTATCTCACTTGGAGCTAGCGCGAGCCGGAACTCATCGTCCTCGATAAATCGCAAAGTTTCCAGATCACCACGAGCTCCGACGACGAGCTTTGTTGGTGGCCCGGTATGCAAAGGCTCAGTCCTTGCCCGTGGGTAGGTGAGAGATCGCATCCGCTCATCTGTAGAGACATCTTCTACCAGT
This sequence comes from Neoarthrinium moseri, assembly GCF_022829205.1. Classification (NCBI taxonomy): domain Eukaryota; kingdom Fungi; phylum Ascomycota; class Sordariomycetes; order Amphisphaeriales; family Apiosporaceae; genus Neoarthrinium; species Neoarthrinium moseri. Next base: position 36,840 of record NW_026055211.1, on the reverse strand, counting down.
CTACCAGTCGCTATCAGGCCGTCTCGAACAATATACTCAGACTCTGAACAATTCATGTGGAAGGCGGCTTTGAACACCTGAATTATGTATTCAGTGGCGACCTCCGTGGTGACTCTGCTAGATTCGATGGCAAGCTGAACGATATGTTTCTCAGGTGACTCTGTCGATATAGCTCTTAGGAATCCCTGAATGAAACCATAGAACGAGTAATTCGGGCTGCACAAGTCTGTTGACGTGATCCAAAGCAACTTTTTCGTGCGTGTGACGAGATCGTTGACAGACTGGAATGATTCCTCAGAAAGACATGCCAATAAAGGCGCCTCGATCTCAACCAGACATATAACAATGGTATGCGCATCTAGATTGCGATCCGCTGTCTTTTGGATTGAGGTGACATCTACCTTGTAGTTGTATAGACTGTGCAACCGATGTTGAACATGGGTTGCTAGGTCAACTTGCCCTGTGGATTGTGGATTAATAATGAGCAAGGCCTCCCCATTGGAGGATATGTCTGAGCACAGCTCTATCGCCTTTGACAGCATAATACTTGCTAAGTGGCAACTCTCATCTTCGAAATCTCTAATGGAAACATCAATTCCAGAGAATCCATTCTGCTTCAGTAGCTCATCCCAGATGGGCTCATCAACCGTCGGCGAGAGAACTCTCCACTCGTCTCGGAAAGACCACCATCCGGGAAGCACGCCAAAGGTGAAGTTCATAGCAATGTCTAAATTCTTCGTAATCTCAAGAATAATGAGATAGCCACCGGGGCTAAGAAGCTGCCGGAGGTTCTGAATTGTAACTGTTAGATCTCTTGTTGCATGCAAGACACTTCCAGCAATGATAATGTCGTACTTCGCATCTGTGTCAATGCCTTGATCACCGGCCGGTTGATCGATATCGAAGGCCTTGTAGATCATCCGATCCCCAAATTCCGAAAACTTCACTCGGGCATCTTCGAAGAACACAGGGGAAATGTCGGTATATGTGTATTGGGAAAATCGGACGCCTCCTGAGCTCTTCTCTGACTGCTTCAAGATCGACAAGAGACGAGACGTAACGCCTCCTGTGCCGGCACCAACCTCTAGAAAACGCGAGCATGGATTTTCGTGTGAGATCAGGTGCATAAGCGATCGTAGTCTGTGGTCGCACATCATATCAAAGAAGTCCGCGTAAAATATCTCTGCTAGCTTTGTGTCGAAAGCAATCTGCAAAGGGTCTATGTCTCCACGAAGAATGGAGATCAAATTGCGAGCAACCACAGGGATGAGCCTCCAGGCAGGTCTTAACTCCTCAACATTTCGAAGCTGAAGTTCTAGTGATTCATCACTAAGTTTCTCCAAGGCTGTTGCTGCAGGGGTATGATGAACATAGTGGTCTATCCACCTTAGATATCCCTGCAGAAAGCCTGGCACATTTTGTCGATCCTGCTCAGAAAGCTGCGCATGAGTCCGGTGGATGACCATGTCGAGGACCGAATCAAGATTGATGCGGTATTTTTGCATTGCCGTTTGGTCTGTCATGTAAGTTTGTGCGTCGCAAGCGTACTTCAACCCTGGCTCGTTGAGCAACCCCAGGGCGGGTGCCCACTCAACACGGTGTAGAAGGCAATCCGCTGCATGCTGATCCGGCTTTCTTTCTGCCACAACTCTCATTCTCAGCTTTTTGATTAAACAAAGTGGCGAACCGTTATCAGAAACAACCTGGATTTCTCCTCGGAAACCTCTAGCTTCATCCTCTACTTTGGTCAAGTAGCGGAGTGACGTTGTGTTAGGAGGTTTCCAGCCAGAAGCAGAGAACCAAGCATCAGAGAGGCGATATGGCACATTCGTGGCAGTGTGATCCAGTAGGCCTTTCGAACCAGGTGCTATCATGAGTTGAAACGCTGTGTCAAGAATCACTGGATGCACTATGCTGGAAGTATGATGGTGATCTCCAGATACATCGACGTCAGCGACGGCCGTCTCATGCCCGTCCCATCTGATTTGGTCCAGGAGTCTGAATGATTTCCCATAGTTAATACCATGATCCGAACAATATTTGTAGAAGGCATCTCGCTCCACAGGTTTTGTACAGTCTTGTAATGCAAGCTTCATCTCGTCAGAAATCTTCAAGTTAGCCAGGCGTCTTTCCAAGCCATTGTCAACTTGTTGCGCTGTATCATTGTATTGGATCTGGATCATTGCTTGGAAGCATTTGTGCCACCGATCATTGTAGAATGAGAATATCTTAACATTAGACCAGAGCGCTTCTTTTTCGTATTGATTCATCGTGGGTATCAGATGAACCATGGTTTCTGTTTTCTGTGTTGAACTTTCGCTTAGCATTATTGCTTCAGAGAAGTGGGCGCTTTTGATGTAAAACCCCGAGACTATGCGCTCAGAATGAGACATCTGGTTGACAGCTTCAAGTGCCATCAAAATCATGCCAGCGCCCGGGAAAACAACAGCACCGGATACCTAATACATAGTCAGACACCATTGTTCAGCAGATGTAAAAGATACCCACCACATGGTCGCCAATCCAGGGAGAAGACTCGGTACTCAAGAAGTTTCTCCATCTAGGCTCTAGAGGGTTCCAATCATGGAAACGCCAACCCAGCAACTCGCCTCCCGCTTCTCGAAGCCGGTAATCGCGGCTTAGTCGAGACTCAGCCCAATATCTTTCCGAGCGGTCAAATGGATACTGAGGACAGTCAACCAGAGGTGCAATACCTTTGGGCGGAGTTTGTTCATATCCTATAGGAATCGACACTTGATGCCCCCGGCAAAACAAGTTCCCCAAGAATTCCAACAAAGCTTCGTGTGCAGGCTTGAACCTGTACAGAACTGATGAATATTGTACCTGACGTGTTTGATCCAGATTGTCCTGAATTGGGCGGCGCAGTGCAGAGTGTGGTCCTATTTCAGCAATGTCTGAGACCAATCGGATACCTGACTGTAGTGACGCTGGCTTTGACAAAAGGCAGCTCAGAGCGTCAGAAAATTTGACAGGAGAGACCATATTCTCAACCCAGTAATTAGGGTCAACTAGTGAGCTGGCAGAAATGGCCTCCGCAGTAACAGAAGATATCATGACGGTGTCGATGTTCTTACGCGGCATCCATGATTCCAACGGACCCATCAACCGCAGATAGTCTAGCGTTAGCTCCTCCATGGCTGGCGAATGATAGGCGACACCGGTCTTGAGGATTTGGCAAAATGTACCGTCTCGGTGCAGCTGTTTCATGACAATATTAATCGCTGCTTCATCTCCTGATAACGTGCAATTATAAGCACTGTTAATGCATGCGACATGTACTGAACCTTGTATGCTCGGCTTGAACTTGGAGAGATAATCTGGGACCTGGCTCGCTCTCAAGTTGGCTGATAGCATGGCTCCTCGTCGTAAACCTAAAGCTTGGAGTTTGCCCGCTAATTGGCCTCTGAAGTATGATACCTTGCAAGCTGATTTCAGTGATAAGCTTCCCACCGCATATCTATAGAATGTTAGTTTATCTTTGCTCTTGATATTAACATACTTTTGCTTCACTAACGCAGCTGCAATTTCTCCAGAGGAATGGCCAATGACAGCCATAGGGCAAATGCCAAAGCTGAATAATAAATCGGTCAAAGCAATCTGCAGTGCTGTGGATAGAGGCTGGCTGTATTGAGGTTTGTCGATATTCTTTCCACATTTGATTTCATCTAATGACTTGTCAAAACGGCCGTAAGGAACTATCGTTTCCGCCGCTCATACTCACCAAATATCGACCATGTGCAGCCGAGATTCTGGTAAATACTATCAATGTTCTTGATTGTTTTGCTGAACGTCTGATATTGGAGAAGTTCGTAGCCCATCCTTTCATACTGAGCCCCCTGACCCGTGAAGACCCAGGCCAGTCCCGCTTCGTTAGAGGCCCGAACTGCGATGGCTGGAGATAGGCAATCCTCTTGCTTGTATTTCCTGGCGTCTACAACGGCGAAAGTGCGCCACGGCATGTGACTCCGGCGTTTCGCCAACGTGTATACCAACTCATCAATGATCTTGGGGTTTGATACTAGCTTACTTTGAAGGTAGATGTTGTAACCCTCTGTGACTCTCTTAAGTGCTTTCTTGTTCGGTGCTGTCCAAACAAGGAGCCGAGTAAGAGATACGGGATCTACAGTACTCTTAAGCGATGCTGCTCCGCTCCGGCTGCCTTCGAATTGATGACCCGCGCCGTTTGTCGACAGACCTGTGGTACGAACCGATTGGGGATTCTCTTCGAGCCTGAGACACGTTTCATTTGTTGCAGTGGGTGACAAAGGGATGTGATAGTCTTCGTGCGAATTTTGGATGAATCCTGCCGCCTGGGTCATTGCGTGACTTGCTTCATCAGTTAGGACTGGAGAGGATGTGCAATGATGGCCGTTCAGTTTCTGCATTTGCATATAGCTGCAAGCATCATCTAGGATTATATGAGTATTCGTACCGCCGAAACCGAACGAGTTGACGGAAATACGCCGAACTCCATCTTGAGGCCAGGGGATCCTCCCAGTTGGTATCTGGATTGGTGTTAGATTTGTTCATATCAAAAGTTGGTATTGTTTGCACACCCGAGTATTATGATCGCTTAACATAATGTTTGGGTTAAATTTCTCAAACAATGCGTTCGGAGGAATGACGCCTTTCTCCAAGATCGCTATCGATTTGACAATACTCGCCAACCCACTGCATGCCTCTAAATGGCCAATATTGGACTTGATGGATCCCCTATATTGAGTTTAGTACAGAACCCCACAAAACTGAGATTTGGAGTCCGAACACGTAGAGGGGTTCCACTGCGGAACGCACTGGGCCAAATACCCTTCCAATAGCCTCCAGTTCAACTGGATCGCCAACCGGTGTCCCAGTTCCTGCGACAGCGATTAGCGCTTTCTTATCTACGATATTTATCTCTTTCGATGTCTGTACCGTGGGCTTCGACGTAACGCGTTTGCTCCAAACCAAGACCAGCCTTTTGATACACTTCGCGAATTAGTGCTTCTTGAGAGTTCACGTTTGGTTGCGTCAGGTGCGAAGTTCGTCCATCCTGGTTGGAACCTGTAGAGCGGATAACCGCGCGAATCATGTCGCCGTTCGATATAGCAGCTGATACAGGCTTCAAAACAACTGCCACGACTCCTTCACCCCGAGAATAGCCATTTGCGCGGTAGTCAAAGCTGTAGCAGAGACTATCTGGGGAGAGGAAGTTTTGGTTGGAAAGAAGTATTGAGCTTTCTGGTCCTAGAATCAAGTTGGTTCCGGTCACTAAAGCCTAGAGCCACTATAAGCAACATAAAAGGTGGCATTGACATAATCACCATACCGCAGTTGCGCCGCTATTATGTATAGACTGGCATGCCAAGTCAATCGCTACGAGGCTGCTAGAGCAGGCAGTGTCGACATGTACGCTAGGTCCCAACAGATCGAAATACCAGCTTAGTCTATTGGCAGCTGCTGAGGACGCGCACCCCGTAACAGCCATCCGCGGCATGTCATCTGGATCCTTAGCGAATAATCTTGCATAGTCGTCTAACATAGAGGAGCTGAATACTGCAGTGCGTGATCCGCTTAGGGACTCCAAGGGCAAGCCGGCTTGGACAAGGTTAGTCAATCGATAAGTCAACTTGATAGACCGCTGACCATTTTCAAATGCTCGGTATGAAGCCTCCAGCGCATATCTTTGTTGAGGATCCATCGCGATGGCCTCGTTCCTTGTAATCGAAAAGAACGGAGCATCGAAAATGGCCGGGTCTTGACTCAGAAAATGAGCGCCTCGAGAGCCAAGCTTCAGTAATATTAGTTAATGCTGCGTTGAGGATTGTCCTGGTTTGATAACTAACTTTGTTGCTTGGGTTAAGATTCGCATCATAGAAGGCGCCGACATTGCTGCGATGTTTTGGCCATTCTGACATCATGCTTCTACGATTTTCAAGAATGTCCCAGAATTGAAACTCATCTTCGACCTCTGCAGGAAATCTATAGGATAGACCTACGATTGCAATGTCGTCTTTTGTCATGGTGTTTGTGCTGTCTGTGCAAATTTACAATACGTCGGTGAGAAGTCCCGACAAGGCCGTGACTAAACGTGTAGGTCTATCGAAGGGGCAAGATGACGGAAACATTCGATCCCCTTTGCTTGTTATAATTCTATCAGTACCTAATATATCAAGCCTTGTTTGAATGTACGCGCTGTGAGAGACATGTTGATTTCTGCCTTCCAGCAGTGGGTCTCGACGTGGGTTGAAGATGTAATGACGTTGAGTTGCGCAGCATGTGTCCTGGACCATCGCCACTTGTCGTTGCACTGACGCGAAGTACGTCCTGTCGATGCACCTGTCCAAAACCTCATCTGCATGCAACGCTAATCTCGACCCGTTTGTTGCGGATGCCGCAGACCACTTGCTATCAATGGCTATTGATTTGAACTGGCAATTACTCCGTAGCAAGATACCATATAGGCCGTTAGACCGATTCCTGCACACGAAAGGCACAAAATGGGACACACCCCTGTTTGAGACCGAATAAAAGCGGCGTTCGGTGGCGCTAGTACAAATCGAGCGACAGCCAATATATCGAGCATTCAAAACGTATTCCAATGTAGTGGTACACCTGTGCCGTGTGTCGCACAGCGTGTGTAGCTGTCTCCCCCCATTACTACCCAACCGACAGCCGGATGCACTTCTCGTATGATCCTACCGGATGCACTGTCGAGGAGGATCCAGAGTCTGAAAAGCTACGAAAGACTGCTGGTTTGGCTGCCCATGCTCCATCAAGATTGAACACCATAAAGCCGTTCCAGATCATTTTCGATCGTTCTCGCAGCCCAGCCTTGTACCAAACCAGGTGCAGAGTCTTCTCCGAGATAGGATTCAGCAGGGGCGAGCGGAGGAGTTGGAATCCTGCCAGGCGCCAAGTTCAAGTGCTTTTGCCTTGTATTACCACACTGAAGCACCTATCGCTCCGCCGAGGGCGACGGCCAAGAGGGAGGATTCAAAAATTAGCCCTTAGCGATGTGGTTTTTTCTTCCCACTCTAAGGCCCTATCCAATCCTTTAATTCGCTTACTGCATTCCTTATCTCAGATCATTGTGTTCTCGATTCGTATGCTGTAGGTCAGACCAGACGTGCACCAGCGTTTATAGACCTGTCAGCATGTGCTCAAACCCTTTCTCTCGTCGCAGATAGCACTTTCCTCTTGTTCTCTACCATGACAGTTGTCCTGACCCTCTCACAATGGCTGATTTTTCTAAACTAACGCCTGCTCAGCTGCAGGCAGTGCTCAATGGCCCCGCGCTGAAACCACCTGAGGATGTGACGCCTAATTTTGACAATCCGCCCAACGACAATGCCTTAGCGTATACGGCGTTAAGCGTATGTCTTGCTGTAGCAACAATTACTATGGGAATTCGTTTGTATAGTAGGGTCGTTAAGGTCAGGAAGCTCCGGATCGAAGACTGTAAGTACTACAGCTCCATTGCGCGTTTGGCACTAAACACTGACATTCTCGGGTCAAACAGACCTCGCGTGCATTGGTTTTGTTAGTATACCATCGATTTAATCAATTCGTTTTGGGCTTTCATATTAATCATCGATGGTTAGGTGGCTTATGTGGGGTACTTGACGACTACCTACATGCGGGCGGCTCAGTTCGGAATCTTCGTACATCAATGGAATATCCGCCTCAAGGATATGTCTATAATACTGCTGGTTAGTCAGGTGAACAAAACACAAACTTGGATCCCACGCTGACTTGTCCCGTGTTCAGAGATCACACGTTGCTCAGAACATGTACCCGATCGTGATGATGACCATGAAGACAGCTATTCTGAGAGAGTGGATTCGAATATTTGTCCCTCACGGCCAGCGGAACGCTTTTTTCTGGCTTTGCACAGTCGTGTTGGTGATCAATCTCTTATACTACGCTTCTGCCATTGTTGCTGTCAACCTCACCTGTATTCCCATCCAAGCAACGTGGGATTTCACGGTAAAAGGGAAATGTTTCAACGGCAAAGCCTTAGCATCATCCGGAGTTTCCGTAAATTTGGTCTCCGACGTGATCATATTAGTTCTTCCGCAAAAGACAATCTGGAATCTGAATATGCCGCGACGCAAGAAGATTGGTGTCTCCATCGTTTTTGCTGTTGGACTGTTGTAAGTGTATCGTCTTGTAAAGTAGCTCTTCGCTTATACTGACGAACAGTCAAATAGTGCTTGCATTGCAGCCATTTGCAGGCTTGCAGCTTCAGTGATCTACAGCGAGTCCAGCGATGTAACCTACTACGGGTCTGCGGCCGGGCTCTGGGTCATTGCGGAGATGACTTGCGCCTTCTTAGTCTTCGCCTTGCCTGCTGTCCCCAGAGCTTTTACGGGGGATGGCGTTGCTACGCAGATACTCGTGTCCCTCAGGGCATGGGCGTCCATATCCGGATCACGCAATCAGTCGAGAGACGGGGTCTCCTCATTCCGCTCTGAATCGGGATCTCGCAGGGGAAACTTTTCCAAACTCAATGATCAAGGTATACCTCTCGAAGACCACCCTTCGACTAGATCCAATAGGTCCCAAGAGCAACCCGGAAGTGTTCGTCAAACGACCAAGATTGAACTCAGCAGCTCCCAGTACACCGACGTAGACCGAACAATGGGTCACCAGTTACACCATCCTTGGGAAACAAAGCAACCTCGCACGGCATAGATCCACAATTTATCAGCATTATCTATTAATCGACTAGTCTTTCACTTTGAACACCAAGAATGGTCGGCACTGGGTGAGATATGTATGTATGAGAGACGATCAGTAGCATGGCGCAGACAAGGCCGACCCCGTAATGGTTTTTAACGCTTTTTATTTTTCACCTGTCATCAAAATCATTCTGTTTCAATATTACTTAAGTGGTAGCCTGAGTGAATATAGTTGAAGAACGTTTTATCTGGACCAAGCTTAATCAATTGTGGTCGCAACGCAAATACCATAAGCCGTGGGTGCTTTCTGCGTATTCTCTCCAAGTTCAGCTTCGGATGTAGAGCGAAGAGGCATGCTTAGCTTGATCGACGTGAAGGTGCGTCGGAGCCCAGTGTTGTTGGGTCTATCGTGCGTCCGTTGGTTCGTTGGCTGCATCAGTTTCGTCGACCGGATGCAAGGTAACGGCTTTGTTGGCTCTAATCTATGTGATGCAGCTTCCTGCAAACCGCCGCCCATGTGCATCATGCCCGGACTTTTTGCGCAGCCACTGCAGTTGGTGCTGAATGTAGCAGGGTTGGGCAGGGTACCTTTGGTACAGTGCATCACAAGCCTTGGCTAGGTAAAGCAGCAAGTCATGCCTGCGGGCCGTGGCCCCAACCCTGCTTCGACCAAGCCATCTTGCTATTCTTCCCAACACCGCAAATGACTAGGTCACCCATCATACCTTTACATCGAGATTGCTCAAATTTGAAAGACATTTTGATTCCAGGACAACCGTCAACCCGTTGGCGTCACGCCGCCTCGAAAGGCCCTCGACACCCACGCCACACTGCTTACCTATCATTGGATGAAATATGGCTTTCTTCGACATTCTCAAATGCACCGCATTGTATACGTTCTACTCCGTCACCTTCTTTGTAAGTCGTTTCGAGATCAAATCACGCGTACGGTATTTTCCTGACACTTGAGCAGGCCATCGGCGTCTTCAGCTACCGACTCCTCCTCCATCCTTTGCGAGGATATCCCGGGCCCTTCGTGGCCAAAATTAGTGACGCTCACAATGGCTTTTTCGCCATAAATAAGCGTCTGCATATCGTTACACGAGAAGACCATATTAAATATGGCTCGGTTATGCGTCATGGACCCAACAAGCTCGTTTTCAACACAGTTCAGGCACTTCACGGTATGATCTTTCGTCATTCGACTGCATAATATAGCTAACGGACCAGACATCTATGGCAATGAAAGATTCATCAAGTCCCATATCTACAACGCAACGACACAGACACCTGGCGTTTACAACACGTTCAACGTCATAGATAAGGACGCTCATCGTTCCAAATTGAAAATTGTCGGCAAGGTGGTCAATGAGCGGGGAATGCGATTTTTCGAGCCGACAATGCAAGAGCAAATCAATATATTTCTTAGGACGCTTGGGGAATCTAGCAGTGAGTCCAGCGCCAGTCCAGTCAATATGACAGACAACATCCGGAATTTAGCATGCGACATCATTGGTCTTCTTGCCTTTGGCTATCCGTTGGAACTTCAAACGACGGCGACGAATCATTTCATGGTCAAAGGGATGGCTCTTGCGAACTGGTTAGTGAATACCCGCATGCAGTGGTTTCGAATCCAGCAGTCCAGAATCAACGATCTTCTTATCCTTCTTGACACCGGCGTTCGAGAGCAGTACAAGCGCCTATTGGAGAGAATGATTAAGGGCCGGTTAAGCGAAGATAAGCATATTCGACATGATTTGTACTCGATTGCTTCTGAAGCCAACGAAGACCTGGCCAACCCTGGAGGCAGCATCCGTCTGAGTGATATATGGGCAGAAGCAGCCGCATTCTTCCCAGCAGGTATGCTGACTCTCCGAGATTTGGTTATAATCGATACTAAAATATTTGAACAGGTGCTTTTTCTACGTCGGGAGCTCTTAGTGCCCTCTTTTTCTACTTGGTGCGATATCCGGAATGTTACGATAGATTGGCTTCGGAAATTCGCAGCACTTTCTCCAACAGAGCTGAAATCAAGAGTGGTCCACAACTCTCAAGTTGTCTCTATCTCCGCGCTTGCATCGATGAATCTTTGAGAATCTCGCCTCCGGTGCCGGGAACGCTGTGGCGGGAACGTGCAAGCTCTGATAATGACCCCAGACCAATTATAGTTGAAGGTCATGAGATACCGAAGGGCATACATGTCGGTGTGAACAGCTACGCCCTCCACCACAACGACGCCTACTTCCCCGAGCCATTCAGATTTATGCCTGAACGGTGGCTACCGTCAGAGTCATCGGAGGAGCAGCGAAAGATCATGAACGCCGCTTTTAGCCCTTTCTCAATCGGCTATCGCACATGTGCCGGAAAGTCAATGGCATATCTGGAAAGTAGCCTTGTAATAGCTTTAACACTTTGGTATTTCGATTTTGAAGCTGCCCCTGGAAAGCTCGCCATGGTAGGTGGAGGTACACCAGGAAGTTTAGATGGCAGGGCACATACGAACGAGTACCAGCTGTACGACACCTTTAATGGGGCGCATGATGGGCCATATTTGGTGTTCCGACCCCGCGAAGACTACATCAAAGATTTTCGTCTAAGAGGGCAGGGTTCTTCATAAATAGCTGACGTTAAGAGTCTACTGGTGCTTCCATTGAGACAATATCGGTTGAGGTCAAATGATCCACTATCTATGGAGCCTTCGGGGCTTACTAGCTTTAAATAGGAGTACCATTCCAACAATTGTACATTCTACATCGTCAAATTCCTGCCAAAGAATTTTCTCTATTTCTTCCTTGGTATCGTCGCGATTAAAGAACACTTGGACCCAGTTAAAGAAGTTCAAGCATAGTGTAGCAAGTACAGAGGTGGAGTGTTTGTGTCCAAGTACTGTACAACCAAATAATGTTCCACCATCCGTGAGAAGTTCTTTGTAAATGCTGATTCCATTAAATCTCTCTGGGCCGCCAGGTATACAATGAAACAAGTTGAACATGGAGATTGACTCGAATTGAGCACCACGAAGCGCCTCGGGTATTGGTGCGGTAACGTCTGCAGCCACGCACTGAAGTATGGCATCAGGAAATTGCAGCAGTATACGATTCTTGGCCTCCTTCAGACAATTGACATTGAGGTCAAGCAAAGTCAATTTGGCCACCCCAGAACCTGATTTGTGGTGGTGTAGCGCAGCAGCGGGGAAGTAGCCGTCTGCCACGCCACAGTCGAGATGCCTGTCAGTGAAATTTTGAATAAAAAATGGAAGCAGAACTGATTGGACGGGGCAAAGCCACACATATCTCAAATTGAATTGCAGTACCAGATACTGGTACGCAGGGGAAAAGACGAGTCCTGTGTAAATAGCTGTGCGGAGCGGAAGTCGTTGAGGCTGTTTCGCCGCCATCATCTCAGTCAGAACACTACCGATGTTGACTATGAGTAGTCATACTTAGCTCGTTTCACTTCCGCAAGACCTATATAAAAGTTGGAAGTGACACCAGTGCAGATCTGCTTTGTACGGTGTACCTAGGTAGTATCAGAACTCTCCCTTGCATGCATTGATGGACACGACTCAAGACTGTGTCCCTCTCCGATGCGTTACAACGCCTATCAGAGGTGCAGTATTTGGCCCGGGAAAGGGGAAACCAGACTAGCTCCGAAGAGACAGGGGAAAGAATAGGGAGGCTATTGGAGCAGACACTAGATTCTACCCTAGTGATCAACAGGAATAAATTGGTGTGCCTCTTCATTTGAGTACATGATAATCATATCGTAATGTGTATGATAAGCATGCATCAAACTGAAATTGTCAGTCGGGTGCGCTTCCGAAGATGCCTTCTCCGGCCTTGCTGCCGACGCTGCATGGCATGGGGCAGTGACCGGTCATGGACATCGCTTATGGATCTCGTCTTCTACGAATAATGCATGTGCAAGTCGTATTGAGACCAATTGTAGACCATGAAATCCGACGAAGGATCAGAGGCTGCGTCGCAAGGTTGTATCAAGAGGGAATATGCGACCTTCACAATTGCACATCCCTCAAAGTGCATACAGAGGTTTCGTAACCAGACTAGCGTGCTTAGCACGATCGAGCGGTAGGCGCGGGTGTGCCTGGGGGCGGCAAGATGGAGTTGCGGCGCCACCCGCCCGCAGGCACTTTTGCTAGCGAGGTAACGTTGGTTGGCAAGGCACATTCACCGCTAGACTTGGGTGAGCCGACTCACTGGGCCCCAGAAACTGGCGGTGCTGCTGTTTAGTGTTGCCGTGCGAGAGTCATGGGTTGGGCTCAAGAAAAGCCAAGATATGGTGGGAGGTCTAGGCTCGCCAATTTGCGCAGCAATTCGTTCAAAATCCATAGCAAGTCCTATTAAGCATACGGGTAACAACCACCTAAACGACGACACAACGAAGCCTAGTCAGTACAGTTCTGCGTGCCTCCAAACTGCAACATAGCTATCAACTTCGACAACATGGAATCCGCAGAGACGATCCCCTCATGGATGACAAGTGTTGCTTACATGATTCCCCTATTTGTAAGTATGTCTATTGTGATTGGAACAGGTAGGCATTGACAACGGTGCTTTTAGTACACATTGATATGCTGTTATAAAATTTTCACGCATCCACTAAGGAGCTACCCAGGACCGTGGCTTGCTAAAATTTCAGACTGTTATGGAGGATTCTTTGCGTTCAAGAAGATTCTCCATCTCAGAACTCACCAGGATCATATGCAATACGGTACTACTTTGCCATCGTCCTAGCAGCGTGACTCAACTGATATGTGAGCCAGGCTCAGTTGTGAGACAAGGGCCAAACAAATTGGTATTCAATTCCGTGACAGCTTTACATGGTATATATATGTGCCCATCGCTTGTGTTGATAGTCTAACCGTGATCAGATATATATGAGAACAATAGGATTACCAAGGATCGTGGATATCTGGCCTTCCAAACAGCTCCTGACACGTACAACATATTCAATGTGCTTGATTATGACCTGCACCGAAGCAAGCGCAAGCTCATTGGCCAGGTAGTCAACGACCGATCCATGCGGACATTCGAACCAACGATGGCAGAGCAGGTCGATATATTCAATCAGCAGTTGTTCTCCTCTTGCAATATTGATGGACTCGATCCTGAGCCTGTAAACATGACTCAGAGATGCAAACGTTTGGGGATGGATGTCATAGGACATATGGCATTTGGTTATCCACTGAGCCTCCAGACTAGCCCTATCAATCGAGCCATACTGGACGCAGTAGAACTTGCGAATTTTCAGTTCAACATTTTTATGCAGTTCCCTCTTCTTCTGAAGCTTAAACTACATTTTTTACTGGCACATTTTTCTATCTCAACCTTGGGTAATTATTGGCGTATTCTAAAAGAAATGATCAAGCATCGACTGGCCGAACCGAGGTCGGCCAAGCATGATTTGTACTCATTTGCGGCAGATCAGCTCAGCCAAGAAGATATTTGGTCAGAAGCAGCAGTATTCCTGATTGGAGGTTGGTCTACAATCCAAAGCCACATCAGAACCAAACGGTCCCAGGGCAGACGGCTAATACAGCGTAGGAGGCGACACAGTGGCTACAGCCATGACGGCTCTTTTCTTTTATATGGCACGCAACCGAGAATGCTACCGTAAGCTGGCCGAAGAAATAAGATCCAGCTTCAAAATGAGGACACAGATAAAAGGTGGAGCTAAGCTCACGAGCTGCAAGTACCTGCGGGCATGTATTGACGAATGCTTGAGAATGTCACCACCGCTGGCGTCAACTCTCTGGAGGGAGCAGAGATCACAGGACAGTGGAAACATTGTCGTCGATGGCCACATGATTCCGCGAGGTACAAGGGTTGGCGTCAACACTTACTCTCTTCATCACAATCCAACTTACTTCCCCGAGCCCTTCAAATTCTGGCCTGAAAGATGGCTAGCATCTCGTGACGAGAACAGAACTAGCCGAGAAGCATTCGCCCCCTTTTCGACTGGGTCTCGTGGTTGCGCGGGAAAGGCGATGGCTTATCTCGAGATAAGTCTTGTCATGGCTACAACTCTGTGGGATTTTGATTTTGAGGAGGCGCCAGTCAAGGGTGCTATGGAAGGTGGAATTTATCAACGGTTCAGCTATCAGACGTCACCCGAGTTTCAGCTGCATGACGTATTTGTCTCCTCTCATGACGGCCCATACTTAATTTTCCGGCCACGCACTCATTCTGTTACATGAACTTGATTGGTTGTCATACACCATAAAACGATAACACCTCCAAGTTTGTGTGTATAAGAGGCTTCTACAGTCGATTTAGATGTCAGCATTTCGACCTATAGACTTGTCAGGGTATGCAGTCATATTGCGTACTAACTCTGTGACGTGAAATCCTCATAAGAGAGTTGTGGTATGGTTGACTTTTATAATGAAGGCTTACGTGATTGAAAAGTCCCATTGCTAATTCCACACAAACATCACGCCCTCAACATTTATGCGTCATTTTTAAACATACAGGACCGCACCCATTTTCTCGTGTCCGCTACAGGCCCGACAATTGTCCATCATAAATAGTTGTATGGCTAGAACGTGTATGGATGTGGTTAGATGTTTCGCTCTCATACTATACGCAGAGACGGCAATATAAACAGGAGTACAATAGTCGCGGGGTGAAAGTCTAAAGTAGAGTATAGAATAGGTTGCTCAGGTTTGAAGGACCCAGCGGCTTTTGAATGTGATGCACAGTAAAATGGCAACGTGCACAGCAGTTCTTTAGACCACCCCAACCAGGATGGCATTGTGTACCTACACAACATTGACAGTTGTGCATCGCCGTAGAATATGGGCAGATAAGGCTGAATGCAGCCTATATAGCGTACGCAATTCATGTCTCTTACATCACACACCCTTGATTAAACCATACGTGAGTGCACACTATGCTAACTTTGCGCCAACCAGGCAGGCCTTGCGCCTTTAGAGTGTCTCATGGCGTGGTTTGAAAACTTTATGATGACCTTAATAAGTAGTGGTCACAATTCTTAGTGGCTTATGATCAGCTGGGTAGAGAGTCTCATGACATAAAGTAGCATGAGCAGGTAAAATGAGTAGCAATGATTTAAGGGCTGGGTCGGCTTGAATCGGCTACTTAAAACAACGAATCCTCATGGGCCATGCATCCTTATATAGAGATACGCGTAAACCTTACGCCCCTAACCACTTGTTCAGTTGTCATTAATAAAGGCAATAGCAGTAGTCTTTACATATATATGATGGCGGATGGAAGGAACTTGGCACTTGCACCAGTTTTCCCACATTTATAAAAGCTTTTGTAGGCAAAACAATTTAATAACTCTAATAGGTGTTCCACCTAACATAGCCCGATTGACTTTATGGTAAAGACTATGGGACATTTGGATGGAACGCACAATCATTGTTGACAAATGAATAGTAAAACCGCCAATTTGGATACCTCAGGACAATCAACTCGCAAATTTCACGAGAACAATAGGTCACCCCAACAACATAAATATGATATCAGCCCAACTTTAAATTGAAAAACTCCTCCCCTCACTAGGTTTATCTAACCAACCTGAAGCTTGTTTGAAAGTTGATGATCTGTTCTCACCTAATATCCCAACCATCGCAATCATACACAAGTTGAGACCATACAGTCGGCATGACCGAAGGTAAGAAGTAAGTCTCTCCAACCGATTATGTTATTAAACCGTTCGCTAATGCACTTTTTAATAATTCAGGATCTTTGCCTTCGACGGCGGTAAGCCGCTACACACTATGAGACTTGGCCTCTCACTGACCTGATACCGACAGACTGGTGCGCCAGCACTGCGCTTATTACACAGTCCCAAATTCTGGTAGAGGCCAGAACACGAGAAGGATTTCCCCTACAAGAACAGCTCCGTGAAGCAGAACGACTACGACGTGGCTACAGCCATGGTACCATAGCATGGTACTGGGCCAATTGCTTGGTCCTCACCATCAATGGTACATCGCCGGCATTTTTTGGTCCTTGGCCAAGAACGTCAGTTGATATGAACTGACAGTGAATAGACAGGATGCGCGGAAGTAAACTATGATTTCTACTCTCTAAGTAGATCATAGCTGGATGGCATGGCACGCCCTACAGTTTGGACTCATCTGGTGGACAGGAGTGACGTTGGAGAGGCGGAGGAAGACGGTCAACATGGAGACAGACATCTGACTCGCATAGAAGTAGCTACTTCTAGGTATGTCCTCTTGTGTTGCAAAACATTCATGCAGAGTGGCTTAATCGTGATCTCCATTTTCTAAATCGTGTGGCCTCACACGCGGAGAGCCCGTGGCAACAACTCCAAATGTTGCGATTGGCCTCGGAGTCGACATAGTTGATGGTATAATGTTTACGCGTAGGACTCCGAGGATACTGCAGTCATAAGCACGCAGGCACGACGTGCCACAAGCCATCCTTGACCAATGATAAGTTCTGGACAGGAAAGCTTGTCAAGTGAATACTATCTTGCCTCGGCGTCAAAGGGGGAAATAGCGAGGGTAATAAACATTATGCGGAGACTGATGCATTTTCACGAGAAACTCTCCTACCATGCACTGTTAATGATAACAACGCGTTTTCTTGAACCAGCAAAATCAAACTATGCCAAAAATTGTGCGTCAATGGCACAGAGCCCGCACAATCATCAATGACGAGAAAGTGGATTGTAAAACACCTAATGTGAAAACCTAAGGACAATCAATTAGTGAACTTCGTGGGACAATTGGTCAACGCGAGCTACATAAGAGATGATTTCTGGCCCGCACTAGATTGAAAAATCTTCTCTCTTTAATAATGCTTTCGCAAATAGGAAACCCTCTTCCTCTAGCCAGGCCACATCCTTACTTGGGATACGA
Organism: Neoarthrinium moseri; assembly: GCF_022829205.1. Lineage (NCBI taxonomy): Eukaryota > Fungi > Ascomycota > Sordariomycetes > Amphisphaeriales > Apiosporaceae > Neoarthrinium > Neoarthrinium moseri. Next base: position 19,278 of record NW_026055211.1, on the reverse strand, counting down.
ACCAACACGAACCTGACACAACCCTAGAAGAGGATTCTAGCGAGATGGCAAACGACCACTCGTAAGAGACTTCACCAATCCTCTTTGTGAATCCCTTACTAATGTTACTTTCTTAATTAGGATCTTCGTCTTTGATAGAGGTAGGTAATCCCTTACAATAGATCTAGTACATCGCTGACCTGAAACCGGTAGACTGGTGCTCCAACACTGCGCTGGTGATACAGTGCCAGATTCTCGTGGAGAAGAGACTTCAGGAGGGCCATTCTATAATAGAGCAACTTCGTGCAGCCGAAGGGCTTCGTGATGGTCTTAACCGTGAGACCATCGCGTGGTACTGGGCTAAGTGCTTGGTAATCACCATCCAAAGTAGGTAATCCTTTTCTTGTGCCCGACCAAACTGTGGTTGGCATGAGCTTATAATCAGCAGGTAGATTCATTGGAAGCAAGCTGTGAAACGTTTCACTGTGAAAGCCATAGCTGAACGGGATACCATGCAATTTGAGGGAGCACACTTCTGGACAGGAGTGGCGACCAACTTTAGAACTCCAGTAGACAAGGCAGCCGGTGGAACCCAGCCCCAAGCAATGTAGGAAGGTTATGCATACAGTGAAAGGCAGTCATGGGTCCAAAGACTTCGCTGAACGAGCTTAGCATTGCAACGTACACCTTGACCACTCACTCTGACATAACGGCAAGAACTCAGGAGACTTGCAGCCCCGTACAAATGGCAGTAGAGCGTGCACCACAAGAGTAATTTAGAGTGATTCATAACTCGAGGGGAATGTCCCGCAGTTTTAGATCAAAGGCAATGACTCCGCAAGAGTCCCGAGCGCCATATAGTACATGGCAGTGCTAGACAGGCCCATCGTATTCTTCTGTCTCAAGGCAGAGGAGCAAGTTGCTCGACTTTTTGAGACCGAGGCAGCAGACAACCCGAGAAGAGAAGCTGAGATTAGAGAGCGTGTGGAAACCACAGCACACAAGCCCAGCCGTTTGTAATGTGTCGTGATTAGCAGCTTGTGGTCACACATACGGTATTGATTGTCTAATGCCTACGCGTAGAACCATTAGAATACTGCAGCCATAACCACTCACGCATGAGGCATGGCAAGCGATCTCTAAGATTTGATACAGAGACTGATGCATTTACTTCAGAATAGGCATCGCACCCTGCAGCATAGTAAAATTGTATAGCGAGGTATCAACAAAAGCGTAACTGTATAATGCTGATGCAAAAGTCAAAAAATTATGGGGGGAAAGGGGGTTCACGCAGGGGAAGACTGGACTATCAGTAGCGCGCACGGACCCGAGTGACGAGTGTGGGGGATGGCAGTCTGGCACATCCATGGATGGTGGGGGCGAACCCGGCGACGGCGGACCACGGCGCATCCATGTCCATCCATCACCGTGGCCTCGTCAGACCATTATTTCTGATATCTCATCTCATTTACCCGATCCCCGGCCTCCACAAACCCGATACTTCGAGCCCTCAGACCTTCCTCTGGACTTGCAACTGCTTCTCACCTCTTGGAATCACCCACGGAAAGAGGTACGCTACCCTGCCGCCCGCCATGGCCCAATCGACCGCCCACCGCCGGCTGCTCATGGAGTATCGCGCCCTGACCAACAACCCCCCGGACGGCATCACCGCCGGCCCCGTGTCCGAGGACGACATGCTGCAGTGGGAGGCGCTGATCGAGGGCCCCGAGGGCACGCCGTTCGAGGGCGGCGTCTTCCCCGCCGAGCTCAAGTTCCCCAAGGACTACCCGCTGTCGCCGCCGAGCATGAAGTTCCTGGGCGAGATCTTCCACCCGAATGGTGAGTACCATCGTGCTCTTCGTACTATTCTCTATCGCCTGAGGAGGCGGGAATCCAGTTGAGGGCTTCGAAATGGAAGGGAAACCACATACTGATCCGGGGTTCTTCTTATCTAGTATACCCCAGCGGCCTGGTCTGCATCTCGATCCTGCACCCGGCCGGCGACGACCCGAACCACTACGAGCAGGCCTCGGAGCGGTGGAGCCCCATCCAGTCGGTCGAGAAGATCCTGATCTCGGTTATGAGCATGCTGGCGGAGCCGAACGACGAGAGCCCGGCCAACGTCGAGGCCGCCAAGATGTGGCGCGAGCGCCGGCCCGAGTACGAGAAGAAGGTGCGCGACAGTGTGCGTAGGATGCTGGGGCTGTGAAAGGCGGAAATGGGGGAGTCACGCTTGCGATGTTCGGAACGTTATCAAGAGCAAGGGGTCGAGCTCGATACGGTGCTACATGTTACGTCCACACAGAGCTTGTGCCGATCGGTTGCAAGGAGCGGCATTCATCGAGCCAAGCACATTGGTCACGCAAACAGGGGACATGATTACGGTTATGATTCCTGACATTGGACATGATGGTGGAACGCAGAAAGGGGTATATATTCATTCATGACATTTATCAGATGCATAGCAAGGCGTTCAATGGTTCTAGACCATCATCTCAACTGTCCTTTACTTCATATCTCGCCAGTCTTCTTTGCCTGGCTCATCTGACGCCTGTCTCAGTGTGCACCAAATACCGTCTAGGCGGCACCACCAAGCACACCACCCCGTCCATTCTCGGCCTCGCTAGGAGAGCTGGTCTCGTACTCGCCGTGGTGGGTGTGCGCCTTGGCCTCGTCTGTCTCCTCGTAGGCGATAAGCAACTCGCCGTTCTTGCCGTAGCGTCGGGGCTCCTCGCGGGCCACCTTGACGACGCTGAACCAGCCCTTGGCGCCGGGCGCCTTGTGGAAGATGGTGTCCATCTCCTCGAGCGATCGGTATGCAGTCTCAGGGTAGAAGAAGTAGACGCAGGGGACCATGAAGGCATTGATGACGGCAAAGATGGTGTATGTGTGGTTCTTGATGGAGTTGAAGGCGACGGGTGTGATCATGACGACCAGGAAGTTGAAGATCCAGTTGCTCGACGTCGACAGGGCGTTGGCGGGGGCGCGGATCCTCAGCGGCACGATCTCGGCCGGGTACAGCCAGGTCATGCCCAGCCATCCGACGGCAAAGAAGGTGTTGAACACAAAGAGGAACACGATGGCGGCAACCTGGCAGGCAGAGTTGTCTGGCGCAGAGTTGACGCCCGCGAGGACAGCCATCGTCGCAGCCTGGCCCACGGCACCAAACAACATGAGCTTGCGGCGGCCGACGCGCTCGACAAGGAAGACCGCCGGCCAGGATGCGAGGAAATATTCCGTTCCGTTCAGCGCTGCCAAAAGTCTCGACATGAAGCTGGACATTCCCAGGCCCGCGTAGATGACAGGTGCATAGTACGTGATGAGGTTGATTCCGCTATAGGACCAGGTCAGCTTTTGCCTTTCTCGCTACCAAACTCAGTTTGTACTAACCTAATCTGCTGGAACATCTGATTGGTGAATCCAAGAACAGTGCGGTGGAAGTTTCTATGTCATGATTAGCCTCTTATCCCTCGCTGTATATCTGTGGGGAAACAAACCTGTCCTTGCCACTGGTGAAGAGATCACTGAACGTTCCCTTGCTCATCTCAATGACGGTGTCCTTGATAGCGATGAATTCGTTGTTGACTTCCTTGGAATTGACCTCTTGGTCAGCGAGGGCAGCGAGGACCTCGCGGGCCTCGTCCTCCCTGCCCTTGAGAATCAGCCAACGCGGAGACTCGGGCAGACCCCAGATGAAAGCCAGTATGAAAATGCAGAAGACAATCTGGAAGGCCAAGGGAGTCCTCCACGCAACGCTGCCATCGGCAAAGCTGAAGCCCAGATCGATCCAATACGAGATCATGATACCGCAGGTGATGAGGGCGCCCTCGATCATGACAAGCTTTCCTCGCTTGTGCGCTCGAGACGTCTCGGATTGCCACGTGGGGATTGTCGACGTGTTGCCGCCGTTGCCCAGACCGGTGATAATTCGACCGACAATCAGGTGAGGAAGTGTTGTAGCAGAAGCTTGGAGGATGGCCCCGACGATCATGATGCTCGTGCCGAGGATGATCATGTTCTTTCGACCAAGAGGGTTACTGATGAAGATGCTAATCACAGCACCGAGGAAACATCCCAGGTTGTACGAGGCCACGGCAATGCCTTGGGTCTCTGATCGGAGAGACTTCAGAGAATCCGAAATGCCGTCCTCTTCTGGGTTGATGTCGGGGAAGTCGCCCAGGAACTGGCTCATGGTCAGGATACCTCCCATGACACCCTGATCTGTTACTGTGTCAGTCGTGACGGTTCTTCTTGACCACCATAGGGGTGCGTACCGTATCCGAACAGAAGGAAGTCGCATCCCGCAATAATACCAACGGCATAGTTGAGCGACTTGCCCCTCAGGCCGAAGTATCGCTTCATGGTGGCGGCGGTGGCAGATCAGCTTATGGAAAAGGATGAGATGAATCGGTCATCAGGCGTCCCTATGCTCACGAAATCAATCTAGCGTTGCCTCATAAGGTAGAATACCAGATGAGGAAAAGAGACGGGATGGAGATCAGCCCACAAGCGGCGCGCCCGAGAGGGACAAACGGGAGTATTTGTATCGCTGCACGGCTGACTGCCAAGGCCTCGACCGTCTGTCCAGTATAGCACGACGCACGCGAGGATTTGGTAATGCAGGTGCCGATCCCTCGAATCCTAGCGTGATATCGGGTTACCATCTTACCTGCAACGGGGCCGATGATCACATCGAATCCACAATTAGAACGGTTGTGCGCAACTTGCCTCGTCGGGCTCGTGCCTTGGAGCATGGCACACAGGCACATGCATGGACTGTAGGCCGCCTTCTCCACATGAAGTCCGGGGCAACCTACCGCCTATTTTTGCACAGACATTCGACGCGAGTCGCGGCCTTGCTTGGTTGCGGTTCATGGTTGGATTTCAACGGCCACCGCAAGTGAGCATAAAAAAAAAAAAAAACATCCATCCTCACGGCTACGATGTGCCGATGGACCTGCGCGCCAAGAAGCCCCCCGGCTGTCGTTGTCGATGCCGGCAGCGTTGCTTAGCTGACCACCGGGCGAGTTCCAGAGGCGAATACGGCCCAGAGGCGGCCACGGAAGAGCAACCAACCCAAGCCAACCAGTAAAACTCGTCTCCCAGATTTGATCAGGTCATTGAGCCATGAAATTGCATGGAATTGGGAAGCTAAAGTTTTAGAGACAGGATCCGTCGTTGCGCAACCCCGGCCGCCCGGCCACCTCCAGCAGTCTCGCAAACTCCATATGGCAAAAAGCTGCGGGCCCAGGAGTGTGGGAACGTTGCGGTCGCCGGAATTTCCTAAACGGGCAAGCCGGCGGCGAGGGCGTCGAGTTGGGCTGGAGGCTCTGGGGCGAGTCTGGGGGGGCTACATAGGAATTGCGCGCACGACATCTGCCGGGGAATCGAGGGCTAAGAGCGGCCCTGACGTCATGCACGGCCGGGTCCCAGAAAATCTCTCGTCGCTAAACGTCTTGTCATTAGCTGATGGGGACTCGGCAAGGGTTTGGGTTTTGGGGGCTTTGGGGCACCCGCGAATGATGGACCGCCGTCTTGCGGGGAGGCTCTGGGGCCGGACGCGGTGTTATATCGGCGCAACTCGCCCGCATTTCACGCGACGCCCGATCCTTCAGCGCGTGCTTGGGGCTCCGGGGGAACAATATTGGGCCGCCGCAAACAGCCGAGCGGACGAGTAGGGTCAGGATTTTTGGAGATGGTTACTGAAGAGTATGACCGCCAATGGTTCGGCGATGGTCTTGGATTCATTCCCGGGCGGGTTCACACGGCCGTCCGAGTGGTAGCAGAGTTTCGAAGAAGGGCGCTGGAAATTGACAAGTACGACACTATACTCGCCAGGTTTCTTCCTAGCAGAGATTTCATGGCATGCTAACAGTATATGCTTGCGAGTCTTTTCAAAGTCTATCTTTATTCTAAACCACTGCCGAGGCGATGCAGACAGTGCTGATGCGGTCGCTTTACTAAACCCGACCAAGCATCACTTGCGCCGGAATCCGTCAAATACCTTTACTCACAGACCATTGTCAGCCTTAAACTTGTCCCAGCTCTCGTTCAAGGTGGCAAAGACGGTCGCCGCGATGAGTTTGACCTCGGTGCTGGCATCTTGGGGAAGCTAGTATATGGTCAGCCTAAAAAAATGCTCGCAATGGTGAGGGTACTCTGGAACAACTTACCTTGTCTGGATGGGTCTTCGCAATAGCCTTCATGTAGTGAATCTTGACTTTGTTGGCCATGACCAGCTCATGAAGACCAACTTTCTTCCACCCAGAATTCTCCCACAGCACTTGGTCCAGGCTGCCAATCAACGCCCGAAGGTTGTCTCTCTTGCCATCGCGCCAGGCTGAAATACGATCGTCGACCTTCTCACCGAGTGCAAACTTCTCGTCGTCCGCGGCCTCGGCTGCCTTGTTGGCTTCTCTCAGCCTTTGTACAGCCTCCGAGCTCTTTTGCGGAGCCAAGTCTGAGACCGCAGATGGTTTGGGCCGTGGCCGAGAGGTTTGCACTGGTCTGGCGGCCGGCTTTGGTTTTGGAGCAAGTGCTTTCTGACACCGCTGACGCCCGGCTGTGGCATTGGCACCGCCAACCCCTGCCTCAACGCAGAGCTGCCATACGGCGCCGGCATCGGTCCATTTCTCCATTTGTTCCAATGCCTCTGCCTTTCGGCTCAGTGCTTTGCCATAGAGGTCCTTCATATCACGGTGTTCTCCGTCGCCTATTGCTACCTTTTCACCCTCACCCCGGGATGGTCCAATAATCTTGATCGCTGCATCGGCATCGTCTACGGCCTGCTTTGGACTTCCAGTCTTCAATGCGGTGAGAGACCGGTTGGTGAGCAGAACAATGCAGATCGGGTGCATCTGAGGAATGCCAGCCAATGAGTTGGAGTAGGCTGTATGCGCTGCATCGAAGTCGCCGCGCTTGAAATGGGCTGTTCCCTCCAGGCGATGTTTGGCGGATGCCTGCAAGACGGCGGGAGAAACGTTGGGTATTTGTCTTGCCGGAACGGGGGGCCTTGGGGTGATGGTGCGCGAAGCTTGCTGACTAGACGGCTTACTGACGGCAGCGGATGACGAAGGCGCCCGCTGGGGCTGTGGTCGAGAAGACGAGGGAGCCGTGGTGTTAAACAGATCAACTTCAGGCTCAGGTTGCGGATGTGGCTGCGGTGTTGTTTTCTTTCTTCTCGCTGGGCTGACATAGGCCTGGGCGCTCTGCTCTTCGATAGCTTGCTTATTAAGGCGCGCACGAGGATCAAGTGATGGGTGGGACTGTTGCCATCTTGGTGTTGCAGATGATTGCGCCTGTGGTCTTATAGGCAAACCGGGAGAAGCATCACGAGATGGGCCGTATCTCGAAGAGCCTGTAGACTGTGGCTCTCTTGCCGGTCTGGAGGAGGATCTCTCGGCTCGTCTGTCAGAATCAAGCATTGCAGCCTCGTCGGTTGCTGCAGAGGGTTGTGATTCTCCACCGTATTGCCTGTCTTGCTGAGCAGACCTCATCCATTTGGGCTGATTTGGGTCTCCTCCGCCTTCTTGATTGAAATCAGCCACAGCCTTTTGGACTTGCTTTTGACCTTGCTTCCACAATGAGTTTGCCGTCTTGAAGAAGCTGGATCCCACCGCTGCCGCCTTCTGAGAAAGATCGCCAACGGCGGGCGACCTGTTATCTCTTCGGGGTGGTAAATCTGAGCCGCCCTCACCCATCCATGCCGGGCTTGCGTTGTTCCTTGACCGTCCCGCGTCGCCTTGACTTCTCATGCGGTCGGCAGGAGAGTCTCGTGCACCCTGCTTCGGGCGTGACGAGTTCTTGTGTGCATCATCAAGTAACCAGCCAACGGCAGCTTGCACGTTCAGGCCGGCACCGCTCTCAGTGAGGCCCCGCCGAGCATTCTCTGGGGTGAACCCCATATCCACCAACTCGGCGACTGCCTTATCGAACGGATCATCTCCGCCTGTCCTGCGCGGCCTCTCGGGCTCTGCCTCCGAGTCCGAGTCCGACCCTTCGATAGGTTTGCCCGGCTCCGGCTTCGGCTGTGTGGCTTGTGTCCGCCGGCGGACTTCTTCGACGGGTTTGGCAAGGTCACCCAGGAAGTCATCATCATCAGCTGCACCAGACGAGGTTCCAACTTGTTGTGAAGGCTTCGGTTTTAGCTGATTGAGTCCGAACGGATCGTCGTCGTCCCCGAAGTCATTGCTGCCGGACGTCGGTGGTGCGTTCCACGCACTCGCGTTGCTCAGATCCAACCTTGCAGCGCTGGCTGGAGTACTCTTTCCTGAAGATGGTTGTAGTGGTGGTGGGTAGTGGCTCGAGTTGTCGACTTTTGTGTTCTTGTTGAAAGCAGCAAACAGATCCTCGTCGTCGTCGGCTTTCTTCTGCCCGTTCTGGGCCCCTATTCCAGCCCCGCTCGAGGGGAACCCAGGGGACGCCGTACGTGATGCGCTGGCCGAGCCTTGGCCCAGAGTATCCCAGAACTGACCCCCTCCATAGTTTGCCTGGAGCTGCTTCCTCTGAGCTTCTTCCTTCTTGCGCTTCTCGGCCTCTAGAAGCTCCTGGCGTTCGCGTAGACTGAGGTTCGCATTGCTCTTGGCCCCACCTCCAAAGTTCACCAGGTTACTGAAGCTGTCGGTTGCAGGCTTGGTCGTCGTGGGTTTCGGGGCACTGAGGCCGGAGCCCTGTGCAGAGAGAGGCGTGTTGCGGCCGGAAACCTGGGGGGAGGGCGATGGGCGAAGGGATGGGTAGAAGGAATTCTGGCTCATGCCCATCGGGGCAGCGGGCTTCGCAGCCTGAGAGGAGTTGGTCGACGACCACTCGAGTCCTGAAAGATCGTCCATGGTTTTGGGTATCAATATCGAATCATATCATCGTCACAACATCAACATCTCGGTAGCGGCGCAATTCACAGGCACTGGAGCTTCGTAGAGCCTTGGATTCGGGCGCAAACGAAACGACACGCGACATGGAGCTCCAACGGCGCCGGGTGGCTTGAGGTCTGGCCGGGATGTGGCTCGGTCGCCTTACATAAGCATTCGGGCACCCACTGGACACGCCATGTCCTGTTCGTTCCACAACTTTTGTGAATTCCCAGGTACCTATAGAACCATCGCAGAAAGACGATAATCAGAACATTCATTTTGATGTCATTAGTATCCTCTGTCATAATACACCATCACGTGCAGGATGTGTTCCAGTGGCTGTGGACTGGGCGAGGGCTCTCCAGAGTACAGGAACGGCATCCATTGGAGCGAAGGCGGCGCTCTCAGCCACGGACGGCCCTGTCCTCAGACATCGGCCGAGTCCTCCGTCCCCCGTGTTCCCCTTTCAACACCACGAGGAGATAGCTCAGGATGATCACAAGCGCAAGCACCTCCCTGGCTCAAAGCCTGTCGCAAGTAAACCCCACTAGTCGATTATCTTCCCATAGTACATAGTTACTTTCTGGATTCGCATCATATCGACGAGTGCGCGCTGGCCATGAGCGGCCCTGCATTCCCAAGACTCTCTGTCATTGGTGCCCCTTGGAAAGAAGGCGAAGCTTTGAACATCATACAGGAACTGTTTGAGAATATGCGGCTTGCTGGAAGCTCGATTCGCCCCAAGACTTTCATCCGAACAAGTTTCGCACCCTGAGCCTGTCATCTTAATTTACTTCAGTAAACGAAAAAGAAGCATAACCCCATGTTTAGTTTGAAGTTTACCGTGGAAGGGTGGCATGGTGTCAGTCGTCCCATGCCCACTGCAAAAACCTGATAATATTTCTGGAGGCTGGTGGGTGGCAGGTTGCCTTTGGTGAGAGAAGCAGCCGCGACAAAGAATGTACTCCGGAATTATTGTCCAAGGCAAACACGATGGCAAGCTGCTGCTGCCATCTCAGCTCATCAGGTCACATCCATCACCATCACCACGGGATCGCCCGCAGAGAGAAACGTCGGACAAATGGCCGACATTGATCTATCGCACCAGGGGCGGCTGCGCTACGGTAAGACAGTCGCCCAGAACTAGGAAACCCATACGAAGTGCCGCTATATTCTAGATGGCGGATAGATTGGCTGCGCTGAGGAGCTTCCGAAAACTGACGGGCCGAGAATAGCATCAAGAGCGCCCCAAGATAGAAATTCCCAAGTTATCGCGGGCGGCAAAGCCATGTGAGATTCGTCAGCATGGGATGCCCTTCATTCAGCTCGAAACCACGCGTTAATTGAAAGCCAGGGGTTCATTTGGCAGAGGAGGATCGCCAATGCAGGCACCTGGGCTGCCCCGAACTCGCCTAAGCCAGGGAAGGCAATTCAGCAGTCTTGGGAAGCAGTCTCATTGGCGGGCGGGCCGTTGCTGAAACACTCAGCCCCTGCTTTAAAGTAGATCTGGGCCCCGCTTCGGAGAGAACTTTGGCAGGGTTGGGAGACTGGCAGGCTGGAAGGTGACAAGGGGCAAAGGGGGATTTTCAACGTCCTTGGCCCCCTCGTCCGCGGCACCGAGCCCAAAGAGCCCCTCGTAACCCCTCTTACGCCCCCTTTCACTTCCGTGATGGTAGAGCTGCCCAATTCTTCGGCGCTCAGTGCGTCGCCCGAGGTGCACGGCACCTGGGCAGTCCGCTGCTACAAGAGCATATGATTGATTCTTCGCATAGCTCATCTCCAGGGCGCCTGCATGCACGATCGCGTACTTGTGCAATGCGCATAGCTGCTGTGCCTTAGCACACAGTCAACATAATTTGGAGGTCGGTATGGCCTCGGTCAAAGACAACTCCCAGCCAATCAGGCGGCTGTTGTGCGAGGGTAAGCAGTGCTCCAAGGGACATACGAGGGGAGGAGGCAATCTTGCATTTCCCGTGCTGCTGACCGCAACAGATGCCAGCACATTAGCCGCAACAAACTCCAAGAAGCGAGGCCTGCGTCACCTTTAAGTCGTAGATGAAAATAAGGCAACGGCGGGCAGAGCACGGAGGGCCGATGTGAGATGCATATTTCCTGCCGTGCAAGTCGCAATCTCTTCCGTCGGGCTTGTCATCGATGGTCGTGGTGATCCCACTACCGTTGAGCTCAGCATACACACGGCAGATGTTTACTTTCATTTGCTGCCTTGGCTGCTCAAATCAAGTGCTTGTAGTCGGTCAACAGGCGTTTCCCTGCTTCGTACACGTTAGACTCTTGGGCGTACCACCGCACCGGACTTACATCCCCAGCTTGTACTGGTGACTGGCGCGGCCCGTTTGTAGTTTCATGCACCATATCGTTGGCCGCGGAGCGATAGTGGGCCTTTGGTGGATTGGCAAGCAGATGTCATAGAGGAGTCCGCAAAGTAAGCCGAGCCATACGTGCACATGAGTAAGATTACGGTCATGAAAAAGATTGCGGCTACAGATACAGCCTGTGTACTACATATGAAGTGGTGGGGATCCAAACTTGATGAAGTTGCTGCCGGTGTTCTTCTCTGCCAACGCTGCGGGTGTGTTGTGTATGGGCTGTGCTGGCATCAGACGTCGTTGTCCACGTTGAGGCTGCTGTCGCTGGTGGGCAGGCAAACGGGACCTGGCAGACAGGCTTTGTGCAGGGCGCTAAAGAATGCCCAGCCATGCCTCGATTAGGAATCAGGGGCGTCTTCAGTGGCTTCGGGAACGTCAGCCCAAGTAGATCGCGCTTGAGGGATTTCGCGCTGCAAGTAAGGCCCCCCCCAGACTGGTGGCTGCAACATGCCGGCGTTACAGCTAGTCAGGTGCCGTTCACCTTGACTTGCCTGACGAGCCCGAACGCTTGAGGGCGCTTGGAAACGCTTGGGGGCAGGCCTTAATCAATCTTGCGAACGACGGATGAGGATCACCAAGGATTTGCGGAGCGCAGGGTCAGCCTGCGGTCAGTGCCAGCCTGCAAGCACTGACGGCAGATTGTGAGAGACGGCCAATGGCCCCGCGCTGGTGGTTCGGACTCCAATCACGGGAGAGGGAAGGTCTTGGGAACACAGGGTTAGAGATTTGTATCCGGGGCGCCCCGACGATAGGGCCAGGTACATGGCTCCAGCGATTGGGCCTGTCTTGCCTGTGCCCGTAGAAAAGATGGGTGGATGGATCCTGGCTTATGGGTCGGTCGAGTGGCCGCCCGGGACAAGAGGTGACTGATGGGCCCCGGACCCATGCCCCTCTGCCTGACCCTTGTCCGACCTCGTGCTGGGATTTGCGGCTTGACCCCCGTCCCACCGTCTAGGACCGACAACCACCATCCCGCCTTGTACGCAGCCCTTCTTTACACCACATCTCCCCTTCCACTCACTCACCCGCTCACTCGTTTCGTTCCCTAACCACCACCACGCATTTTCGTTCATTTCGACTTTGTGTCCCGACGCTCATTCATCGATCATCGATATCCGACCCCCCGTCCGCCTGGTCCAGATTTCCCATCTGGCTCAGATTTAGAGACTTTACATTCTTTTACGGTCTGAGATCGCAATTCATTCTTTGAACCCACCAAACGACCGCCTCCGTTTGGTATCTACCTCTCCGTGTGGTTGGTCGCAGAAAGAAGAAAATAACTACACCCTGTTACATTGGACAACGTCCCCAAAAAGCTACTACGGCACTCGGTCTTGACCTGCATCAGTGACTCGCACATTGGTCCAGGCCTAGCTGGCTTCTCTGTCGACATATCACGGGGAACAGTATCATTATCTAAGTGAGATACTCAAGAACCCTTGAGTGTCTAGGGAATTCGTCGGGAAAGGAGGCGCCAAGAAGGAAAGAAAGAGTCTTTCCGGCCGAGTTTTCGTCGTGGTCGTAACTACGAGTCATTTGATATTTGTCGAAAATATCGTCAGGTGACACTGCTCCGGCCCACCAAAGGAAGGCGCGAACGGATTTCTGTCGAAACTTGAATCAGTCGCGAGTACGTCGACATCGTCAGAAAAAAAAAGGGCAGTCGCTATTCCTACCTCGCCGAACCTGTTGCATCTCCGACTTGCAACGTCACTTACAACAACACCACGGTAGTCTCAACACCGACCCGTTGGCGATCTTTCTGCACTGGTGCCAACGTCCTTGGTTCTTAACTGCAGCATTATCCTTCCCTCCCCCAAAAAGGAATCGACATTCGTCAATCTACCAAGATGGCCCCTAAAATTTGGACAGGCCTCGTCCTCCTCAATGCACTGAGCGGTGTCTCCGCGTTTTGGCGCATGGAATGTCGTGGACGAACCACTGTTTCGCGAATGGATCCTATCGTCTCCCTGGGCACCACTGCTCAGCATGCTCACGTAGTTCATGGATCCAGTGGTGAGTAGGCTCCTGGCCGTTGGCGCCCGTTGTGTCGCGTTACTCTCCTGGCCCACTAACACGCGCATAGGATTCAGCGAGTCCGCCGACTACGACGCTCTTACGGGCGGCAGCTGCACGTCTTGTGCCGCGACCGAGGATTTGTCGGCTTACTGGACCCCTGCCATGTACTTCGCTCACTCCGATGGCACGTTCGAACTTGTTGAGCAAGTCGGTGGCATGCTCTCGTGAGTTACTCGTGCCATATTCTATTCCACGTCTTGGCTGACGTTTACTGCCAGCTACTATCTCCTGCGAGACCCCAAGAACAATGTCAAGGCTTTCCCCAAGGGCTTCCGCATGATTGCCGGAGATACTAACCGCCGAAACTACACCCTTGGAGATGTCTCTCAGCCGGACCCGGGCCAGTCGTCGTGGGAGTCTCTGGGCCAGACAACCCAAGACGCCCTGGAGCAACGTGCCCTTGGCTTCAACTGCCTGAACTACAACAAGGATGCTGAGGCTTCACTTTACCGCCACTTCATGCCTGACAAGGCGTATCTGGACGCAAACTGCCCCGACGGACTGCGCCTGGAACTGGCCTTCCCTTCCTGCTGGAACGGCAAGGATTTGGACTCCACCAACCACAGAAGCCACATGGCTTACCCTGATTTGGTACAAGACGGAGCCTGCCCCGAGGGCTTCGAGACCCGTCTGGTCACCTTGTTCTACGAGACCATCTGGAACACGGCCGCTTTCGCTTCGAGCGACGGATACTTCGTTATGGCCAACGGAGACCCAACTGGTAAGTGCATCGCGTGAGAGCGTGAGCCATGTCGGCCTAACATTTTCACAGGATTCGGCTACCATGGTGATTTCATGACCGGCTGGGACGAGGACTTCCTCCAGTCCGCAGTTGAGCAATGCACCAACCTTTCTGGTGTGCTCTCGGACTGCCCCCTTTTCACCCTGCAGGATGAGGCAACACAGAACGAATGCAAGCTTGAAAGTATGCCCGCTCTCCTTAAGGTCGAGAACGTCATCGGTGGTGCCTTGGACACGCTTAACTCGCTCCCCGGTAACGTCGCCATCGAATTCGGCCCCGAGCCTGCGTCTGCAGGCAAGGGTTCCGGCAAGGCTACCACAACCACAAGCAGCTCGTACGCTGCCCCGACCCTGACCTACCAGCCCGCAAGCTCTTCCTCATTGGGAGGCATCTTCCTGCAGGACACATCGACTGCCAGCCCCACCTCCACTTCCAGCGCCGCATCCACCCTTGTACCGTCCGTTAAGGCGGCTGCTGCCCAAGACTCGACCTCCGCGCCGGCCACGACGGCTGCTCCCACCCTGTCGGATTCGGGTGTGCAGTATCAAGTTGTCAGCACCGAGTACCGGACCAACGGAGCTCTTGTCCAGGAGATTGTCTACGAGGAGGCTGTTGTCTATGTTACCGAAGACACCGTGACTACTGTAACGGTGTCACCCCCTGTTGTAAAGTCAGAGCACAAGAAGCAGCGCCGCGACCACCTTGTGCGCCACCGCCACCACGCTGGTGGTCGCCTGATTTGAGCTCTGATTTCATTTCGCTTCGTGAAGATACTTGCCGGTGACGGCAATGGATATTGCATCATGTTTCCAGGGACAAGCGATTGGACCCGGGCTAACCTCACGGCACGTGCCGCCTTGCACATGACTTTTGGAGAATTAAATTCAATACGGTTCAATCAACGAATGACCCATTATGACCCACAACCACCAGATGATGTTTGCAGCTTTGGGTGATGCGAAAAGAAGTGGTGCTGACTTGATATTGCATATTGGGAATGACACATTGGCGTTAGAAGGCAAAGGCGGGTTGCGAGCCCTCGCAGAATCTTGCATGGTGGAATGACGCTGCATTTGGAGAAAGCTCTCTTCTGGCAAGGGATCGATCTGCAAAACTTTTTTCAATTGACTTTACAGCTTACAAAGAGCATTCTGAGACAACCACAAACCTGACCCAACGCAGTGACTGTGCCATATATAGATATATGACTCCACCTGCATACCGTGGCCACGTCGTAATGCCTAACTCAAGTCGATGGATGGCGAGCATAATGTGCCAATACCGTGCTCAGAAGTTCATGGATCAACGCGTGGCCAGAGAGATGTGTATGTAGTCCACTGCGTCCGTTGCCGGTTATCGGACTCGTATGTATCTCCCAGCCTCAAATGTCTCAGAGGCTTCTGTGACTGGAATGTGAACACCGCAGAAAGCTGCATTCCACGACGATGAATCCCCATTCTAGCTCGCAACTGTTTACAGCTTCAATCCACTGTTACTAGTCTTCCCACAAGTATATCGTAATGATATGTTTCTTCCTACCCGCTGCCTGTCCCTGACAAGTCGAAAGACCGTGCATCTTGCGATGTCGAGGAGCCAGGAAACGCCTATCCTCGAATTCTTAGCATTACCGATCAACAGCCCTTTCAGAATGCCTTCCATACAGATGATAGTACAGCGTCAAGATGATGCCTTAGCGACCTCTTCAAATGATCTGTCCCGTGGGGCCATCATTGGGATCGCCGTTGGCGGAAGCTTTCTTTTCTGTCTGGTACTATCGCACTGGCTTGTGTTGATCGCCAGAAAGCAAGAACGTGGGCGGCGGTCCATTTTTGAGGGGATTCGATCTACCAGCGCAGCCTCGAGTCGTCACCCAGAGTATGATATTCGTGGTTTAGACTCATCAAAGAAAAGATGCCTGCGGAAGAGAAGCATATCGAGCAATCAAGATCATCAGGTTTTTATTGAAGGCGAAGCTGCTGTTTTTCGGAATCATAGCTCCCTCTCCTCGTTGCCACCCGCGTTCTCAAGACAGGAGACCCTCGGCCTAAGTTTACTTTTCAGCGATGAACCCAAGGACAAGCAGACAGCCCAAGAGGGCCACTGCACGCAGAAAGAGGAGGGAAGACAGGTCCATCAAATGAGAAGAAGGAGTTCGTGGATAGATGAAGATGCCCTTCATGGACCACGGATCGCCCCGCAGAAGCACAAAGATGAGAAAAGGGGTCGTCTATCTTGGCTTGGTGGCTCGGTAGGGCGCAGACTGGGCAGAGAGAGATCTATGAGCGACCCAATGATTTTCGGTAGTCCGACTCTACCGTCACCCGGGGGTGGTCCAACGAACGTGATTGCTTCGCGCCACGCGAGCTCTCAGGATCATGATGCCATTCGTCGACATAGAGGATTTATAATTATGGAACGTCGCTCGGTCCCTCAAATCAGCCCGTTAAAGCATCACGCTACTATCCGCATCACCAAACAGGCCGACATGACCAGTGCGCCCATACCCAAACTACCGTCAGCATTGATCCATAATCCACGACAGAGAGACGCTGTTGCGTTTGAAGCAGCGTTGAAACTTGCTGGCATGGCACGAGTTCCTGCTATCCAGCAGCCACCCCCGGTACTGAAGCACAGGGCCACAGACTCAGACTTGTCGGAGATATTACGCATGACGGCTGAAAGATTACAGGACGGCCAGAGAAGTTCAAGAAGACAAACAATCTTTATCCATTCGAAATACGGCGACCCAGAAATTCAAGAGCACTGGCTGAGCGACAGCAGAAGGTCAAGCCCCACTAAGACCCAACGAAGCGCGCCGGTCATCATGTGCGAGGAGCTCGATGCCGTAGAGACATCTATTTCCGGAATGCAACATACAGAGCATCCACCAATCCCAAGGCACAAACGACAAGCATCCCAGGTTTCTATAATTTCCGATCCTGACAGCCTAGTAGCAGCAAGGCGTGTCTCCCAACCTGACCACACCACCCCACTATCAAGTCCAAGTAGAAATATCAATATTGTGGAACCTCAGAGCAGAGAGGAATCTCAAGCACTACCGCGGCCTTTCTCCGTCGCTAGTGCTGAGTCATCCGCACTTTCAACGCTGTATAGTGAGGAAGGCGAGCAGGACGCCGCTGCAGAAGGCTCACGACAAGCTGCTTTAGATACATTGACTTCGAGAACACGTCGAACTTCCGGAGGCAATAGCAGCGAGAGCCCAGCGCCGTATAACACCAAGAGAGGTACACTTGGCGAGGTGACATTTCCTAGGCCTTTGCAAAAAACGGAGCCGGATGTACAACCGAATGCTATTGAGCCTCTGAGGCCACGTAAGACATCGTTACAGTTCACTATTCATGCTATGGATGACGCAGACGATCCTTTCACAGCTAAGACGCCACACTCTCAGGACCCCCTGAGGCTGTCACAAGTGTTCACTCCGGTGCCGCCTAGCAGAGACTTTGAGGATCATGAGAAAACTACTATCGTGGATACTGGCTTCTATCCAGTGGTAGAGGTAACGAGACCTCTGGAAACACCCACTCCGTCACCCAAGAGTCACAGGGTCATTCCGCTGCCGATAGGTCTTAGGACAATGACCAGCTCGCCCACTCTAGGGATGACAAAGCGCCAACCTAGCCCGGCATTCTCGGAGGGCGGCCTGTCTTCCGTCTACGAAAGCTACGGCTCCAGCGAGGGTGGGACATTGGATCAGAGCACTGCAACACTGGTTACTGTTCTGACGAACGAAACTCAATCCACGTCAGGCCGAATGTCGTGGATGAGTAATCGCGCGTCCTGCGGTGCGGGAGACTGGAAGCAGTCAGAACCCAGACATCAGGTAGAGCGGCTTACATCGCAGGCCTCGTTTTACTCGCAAGACCAAGACCAAGAGAGCGAACAGGACACGGTACCACCAATGCTAGCGCCGACACAAACAAATTCTCATGTCGCGAACGCCGTGGTGGAACTTCGGCGCATGAATAGCACCGTAAGCTGCACCAGCGGGTATAGCTCGGTCTCCGTCGAGTCAAATCCAGTACTGGTCATGGCGCGCGGGGGTGGGTTCAGCCCAGGGAAAACGGGCGGCGGCGGCAAGAACTACCTTGCCATGGGAAGCCCGGAGCGTGTCGTCAACAGGAATGGCCCCGGCAGGGATATCCCATGCCCAGGTTTAGCGAGGAGCGGTGGGAGATCGCGAAGGGGGACGATCATGGGTGGTGGGCGAGTGGGTTCGGATGGGAGACGGGAAGAACCGAAGGGGATGTTGGGGGAAGGGTGCTGTAATAACGCGGGAAAGGACAAAGAGAGGAAAATGAAGATCATAGAGCATGATGATGATGAAGAGGGTTATGACATTTTGAGGCTGTACGATGAGAAGTGGTTCTTGAAGAACTCTCCCCTGCCAAGGGGTCAAGTGGACGGACTATAATTCTAATAAGACGCGAAATATTTGGTGGGTACGTCATTGATTAATAGCGTGAACTGAAGAGGTACAGCACTGCTCTCTTTCCCCTTAGCTTCTCTCGAGCTGGGTATCCTTCACAAGTCCCAAGTTCATAGCTTTATCCCGTCCAGTAGCTGATATTCGAAGATGGGGGACATCACGCACATCCCGCCTCTGATTCTATATTTTGAGAGAAACCCTTGCCTATAGATTTGAATATGCCGGTATGGTGAACTACATTCCGTCTTCCATGCCACCGTGAGATGAGTCGTCATGGTTATGATCTGTAATGAAGTTTAGTGATTCTGTCTTCAACGCTATTAAGGCTAATGTGCTCGAACGTACGACAGATGCTCATGCACTTATCGCGCCCCTTCCCAGGTTTGGGGAACATCTTCATGCAGATGTTGTGACAGGTAGCTTCAAACAAGGTGCTGATTGTCCCGGTTAGGAACGCGGGGTCGAGATCGGGGTCAACGGAAGAATCAGTCTTGGCATCGCCTGTGAGCTTTCCAGGCTGAAGTGCGGGAAGGGCTGCAGCTGTGGCGTACAGCATGGCAAGGAAAGAAAGGGATCGCATCGTGAGGTATTTTGAGATATCGCTGAAAACACTCTGGTGCTTTTCAGAGGTAAGCAGGGCCTGATAGGTAGGTCAGGGATTCCAATTAAGTCGGAGCACCCACATATGGGCCCCCCCTACATTTGGGCCCCCGGTAATTAATAGGTCTCAAAACTCAACACCACAACTCAACAATTATTATTAAATTAATTGACCTCTACCACGATACAGGA